>NC_142106.1:33301333-33601500 GCF_056152115.1 Neolamprologus brichardi | reverse complement strand
ACCTCGGAGTAAATCATATCACAGAATATGATGAGCTTATGTTGAGGCGAACTGAAGAGGAGGAGAGGGACAGGTGCTGCTGGGACGAGACAGACGTCTCTCACGGAGTCCTTGAGTGCTACAGGCAGGTGTTCAGATAGTGCCCAACTCCAGGTTTTTGATTTCTATATGATAATTCTGCATTATTAAGCAATAAGGACAAGTAGTCTGATGTCCTGTTATCATTATGAAGCTATGATTTGAAAAACGATAAAACATTAAGTTTTTGTATAAAGTATCGATATCGGATTAGTATCGTCGATACCACCCTGAATTTTACTTGGTACCGGATCGGAAAGGAAATCAGTGGTATCGCACATCACTGGTAAACATTAGGATGACAGCAACCCTGCGTGCAGTCTGCTTTGGGTGCTAGCGGACTGCACGGAAGACACTGCCTTGCCTGCAAACTTTCTCTAACTACTCACCAGCAACGAATGCACCTGTGAAAAGTGCAACTGAAAACTGGAAATGGAGACTGCCCACCTACAAAGTAAAAGCTGCACCTTTTCGTTTTTATTTTGTTATCGTATTGCCGTCATCAGAAATAAACAGGTAGTTGACGGAAACTATGAATAAAATTGTTGGTCAGCGAAATTAAGACTGGCAAGTACGAGTACTTAACCCATGTTTGCACAGAAGTCAACACCAGTATGGGCAACTACAGTAACCTGCAAGCAGCCAGAGCGATTATAAGGAAGTTGTAAAAGCAGTGTCCTGCAGACAGCTAGCAGACACTTTCCTAAGCTAGCTCACGAGTACCTAAACTGTGAAAGTCATTTCTAAGCAAAGAACAAAATAGTATCTTCATTTATTACTACAATATTCAGAAAACTCTGTATACTTTTGGTAATGATTTGAAGTCCTGTCCTGTTTTGCTGGGAATAGTAAATGCAGATTTGTGTGGTCATATCCACAGCCTTACCAACTGAAGTTAGAGTTTTTTATCTGTGTAAGGCTAGCACATGATTTGACAGCAGAGAACTAATATTGTTGTGCAACATGCCATGTAATATGCCTCAGCTTTTGCCCACTCCCTCATCATCATAATGAGCACTTCAGAGGCTGCTGGCTGCCAGCGTGTTTTTGTTGCGTCCTCGTGTTCTGAACTGAACACTTCAGCTATGCTGTCTGTGCTCACTGGCGCTGGTGCAGTCTACTGGGGCATCTGTAAGCCTGTCTGGGTGTACTCACAGGATTAGCCCCAGTAAGGCACAAGATGGTGGTGAGACTGGATGTAGGAGTGTGTGTACATTTACTCTCACACGCTGCCACTCTGGAAATCCATGCACCTGAAGTACCTTAAAAAAAACACTGTTATTTTTAAATCTGCACATTTTCAGCCCCTCATTTTCTGTTTTGCTTTTTGTTCACAGTCAATGACTAACCTGGGCTTTGGGATGCTCTAATCCCTTTATTAGGTAGCAACTGGATTTTAGAGAAGCATGTCTGTATCTGGGCGTGTGTGTGTGTGTTTGTGTGTGTGTGTGTGCCATTGATGCTTTGTCACCCACTGATCAACCTACCACTATTTCCAAAGCCCATTCAGTGTGTGAAATTACAGTTAAATTTCACTTTCCTTTTATTTCAAAAGTTAGATTGCAGATTACAAAAACCATCGACTTTAAAGTTACAATTTTCTATATTTTTACCATGGAGAAAATTTTCTATATTATTTTGATAGCAATGTTCCTTTTGTAATGTCACATTGCAAAGGGAACATCTCTTATAACGCAGAGTCTTTAGAGAATAAACTACCAAATTTGCAGCTTCCCACGTTTCACCGAGCTTCATGGCACATTTTAGGTCACTTGTTTCCCTGTGGTGTCTTTTTTTCCCCATCCTCAGCAGCTTTCATCAGCGACAAAGAAAAATCACATCCAAACCACATGTACACAACTTCATACAGTACAGTACAGTACAGCCAAATGGCAGACTGACATAGTTGGCAACTAAAAATCGTGTCGCCTGAATTTTTTTAGGCTAATACTAGGTTTACAATTATGTCAAAGCCATGTGCCATTTTCTCTATTAGGTTACCTGGATAATGGCCATATACAGTAAACATAACACATACAGTTGGAATATACAGTCCTGTGAAAAGTCCTGTGTCCCTGTTCCTTATTAAAGGCTATCCAAACCTACGTGATCCTATGTGCCTTTGTAAATCATGAATTAACTATGATTAACCATGTTTCTGGAAAGCTAAGTTCAATTTCACTAGCAACTGTCAGACCTATTGAATCAAGAAATCCCTTAAATTGAATCTGTCTGACAAAGTCTCTCGAATACCAACACATCATATCGCGATCTAAAGAAACAAACACACTGACATCTAAAATCAGTGTTGGGAAGGTTACTTTAAAAATTATTCCACTACAGATTACAGAATACATGGCCCAAGATGTAGTTTGTAACATATTCCGTTAAGTTACTTAATGTGAGTTTTGTATTCCAAATATTTTGGATTACTTGATATATTGCAATGCTTTTTACAACTACATGAATGTACTACTGCTGTGTGATTTATTACTATTACTGAAGGCTACTTGCCACCGAGCTAACATTGTTAGCTAGCGTTAGCTGAGGTTAGTTCATAGACCTCAGACTGTTAGACTTGAGGGCGTTAACAACCTGCTAGCTGCAAATAACCATGTGCAGTTCTGAGAGCAACACGAACTAGATTTTTAAATCTTAATATAAAATGAGTAACAATAGGGTGGACATTAGGTAAGGCTGCATTTTTTGCAGTGATCTCATGTAGAAAACTATTTCTGTTTCAGTAACATATTTCTTTATGTCTGCTTTCAGAACTGCACATGATTATTTGCAACTAGCAGGTTGTAATGCAGCTTTCTTTAATAGTAATAAATCACACAGCGATAGTACATCAAAGATACTGAAGTGACACAAAACCCAGGTAGCTACCACAACTAAAACAAGATAGCTGCAGTGGGCTAACGTTATTTATTTTTATTTTTTTTTAATGAACTTCCAGATGTTTCTTTAGGTTGGAGTCTTTTGACGCTTAGAGCAGCGTGGTTGCTGGCAAACAGAGTTTGCATTGTCAGATATCCAGTCAGAGCCTCTTATTTTTGGTTTTGTTTGGGTTCCCGGCAATAGAGAGGGGCCAGCCTAACATATAAAACAGGAAAAGACTGCTGTACAGTCCATTTATTTCAACAAAGTAACTGTATTCTAATTATCACCTATTTACACTGTAAATGTAACAGGATACAGTTACTCATATTTTGTATTTTAAATATGTAACGCTGGAACATTTAATCCATTACTCCCCAACACTGACCAGAATTAATCGAAGAGCGCTTTGACGACTCATCCAGGAGGTCACAAAAGAACCCAGAACAACATCTGCAGAACTGCGGGGCTTACTTGCCTCAGTTAAGCTCAAGACTTCATGGCCAAAAAAACTGCCAGCTATCACAAATGCATGATTGCACTTCTTGCTGCCAAGGGTGGCGCAAACTTAGTTATTAGGTTTAGGGGCCAATTAGTTTTTCCCTCCGCACCAGGTAGGTATGGAAGTTTTCTTTCCCCTTAATAAATTTACTCAGGTTATCTTTGTCTAACATTAAACTTCATTTGACGAGAAACGTGTGAAAAATATGAAAAAAGGAGATTAAGAAATCAAGAGAGGAGGAGGGGCAAATACTTTCTCACAGCACTTTAGGCGAGTGCTGTTAAAACTGTAAATTAATAAAACTGGGAAGGTGAAAACGGTAGATGGGTATGGAGAGTGATGTGGAGTGCAGGTGAGAAGCACAAAGAAAAGGAGCTGGCTGGGGACGTCAGTGGTTGGTTACACCGATACGCCCACATGGATCTGTCCAGGGGATTGGGATCAGATACTTCATTTGAGCAAAGCAACACTACATCAAAGGCATTCAAATGAAGTAGTCTTCTATTGCAAATTAAGCTCCAGGGGTGTGTATGTGTGAGGATGTGTGCGCAACTGTGTGCTCGAGAGTAGAGAGCAAGTGACGAGAAGCAGGGGGGGGGAGGCAAAAATCAAGAGAGGAAGAGGCTGAAAGAAAGGTGTGTAGGCCTAAGCTCTTTATCCATATCTAAAAGATCTATAAGAAGTGTACACACTTCATGTCTGTGCTCAAATCTCTGTAAGATGTTGAGAACAGTATGCCATGCGTGCCCGTGTGAAGATATAAAGCACTTTGATGGGGGAAATTCTCAGCAAACAACACAGAGATTTCACCGTGAAAATGTTTAAATAGGGAGATTTATTCATTCTGACCCACCGGATATTAAAAACATTCTTTCTTTCTTTTGTTTTCTTGATGACTTTGTCACCTGGACAGTATTACATGTCAGCACATTAACGTAGACGATAATGCGCGGCTGCTAAAGCCCGGTGCTCCTCTCTGAGGTAAATAGATCTACAATTAATTCTGAATGTGTATTTAACGTTGGGGGGGAGCTTTAGGTGGCAAAGTAAATTCCACATTCCTGCCGCTTTCTCCCCCACGCGCCTCCACGCCAGATCAATAAGCTTTTAACTGATCAGCTCCGACTCTAGCAAGCAGCCAATCTTGTGGTTTTTACACAGAGAGCTGAGAGCAAGCATAAAAGCTACTCGTAAACTTTTACGAGAAACAAGGAGCAAATCCTGACATATGGCGGAGAAATTTCACGACTTCTTTGCTCCGAAACGCGCCGGTTCTGGTCACTCGGCGTGGGCGGTAAGATTCCTGCTCTTTAGAGGGAAAAGAGGTTATTTCATTATTAAGCACACTGTTCAGTGCTGCCCCTTGGAATATTAACACATCCAAGGGAGGCCTCGAGCAGGCGCTAATCGGCTAAGGTGCTTTAACGTTTTTTGCTGAGTGTGTCATACAAAATGCCTTTTTCTTTAATATCTCCATGTTCAGAGTAAAATGTCGACTAAATAGGCCAGTAATAAGTGTTTATGGGATGTAGGTACGTGACAGAGAGAGAAGCTTAAATCACCAACCCCCACTTTTAATGTTTATTTCCTCCTGAAAGATTAAAAAGTACACAAGCAAACAGGACTGGGTGTGTTTTGACTGGCCCCCACCTTGGCTAATGTGCTCTAATCGCACGAGAAAACACCCGTCTCCTTGTCATGCGTGACGAGCGTCCGACTGGCCAGAAACTTCCCGTGTGGTAGTATCTCGGGCAGGTAATACCATCCCGTCGCAGCTTTACACCTTCAAAGCGCCAACGCTATCTTGTTTCACCAGAGACAATCGCAGGATTTCAAAGGAGCTGCTGGAACATTTACAGTACACACACACACACCAGAGTAAATCCTTATATTTCTGACGGGAAGTTAGAGAGGAATTTTTGGGTGCTTGAGGAATGCACCTCTGTGCTTTGGACCTGCAGATAAACCAGCAAAGAAACTAATCTTTTAGTAATTTACACAAAACCTTTTTACTGCCGGCGAGCATCTCCCGGCACGATTAGCAAAAGGATTTATTTTTATATTCACCAGACTGGGAATTAATATTTAAGTCCCCCTGGTAGCAGCATTGTGTCATTTCGAAGCTGATAAGTGTATGGATGTGTCTATGAGATTTCTCTCCACTTGCTGGTGGCACAGAGGAAGTAATCTTCCTCTGTCTTCAGTTTAGACGCGTGAATTTATTGTGGCATTTATGAGTTGTTGTTCTTTTTTTTTTGTATTTTAATGAAAAGTCGCTTTCTTTAAAGAACCATCGGGATAAGGAAATGTCCTCGCATTTTTACCGGCTCGTGTTTTGCGAAGCGTTTTACTTGCTCGCTTACATCGGTTTCGGAGACGGGCGAGGGAGGGGAGTGTGTTGTAACTCTGTAATCTGCTCAAATAAGCGACACGGTTTTATCACAAGCTCTTTAGTCATGCATTAAAAGTAAACACGAGTCGCATTCAATATACTGATTAGATGGAAGGTCATAAAGAGGTTAGAGTTCTCGTGTTTACCTTAAGATTGCAAGTCTCTTTTGCATGGTAGACACACTTCACGTTGACTGATGAATCTTCATGAGTGGCACCTTAAAGGTCTTGGAAACGTGTGCGGATAAATGGAAAGAGAAGAAAAGACATCCCCCAGAGAGATGTGAGGAAAAGTGCATGGAGATGGAAATTAGCTTTCAGGCGTGGTGCATTTCTTTGTGTGTTTTTTGTGATGGCGTCTCTGCGCGCATGCAGTTGCCTCGATGTCCTTTGAATCCATATGCATGCAGAGCTATGAAGAATATGTTTAGCAGTGTCAAGCTTAATGGCCCTTTTGTTAGATACACCATTCTGGCACGGGATTGGACCTTCTTTTGTCTTCAGAGCTGCCTTAATTCTCCATTTCACAGATTCAAGGTGCAGGAAGCATTCCTCAGAGATTTTGGTCCATGTTGACATGACAGAATCACACACCATTTTCCCACATCCCAAAGGTGCTCTGTGGGATTGAGATCTGGTGACGGTGGGGGTCACCTGATTACTGGTTTTCTGAACATGACTCGTTGTCATGTTCAGCAAACAGTTTGATTTGAGCTTTGTGACATGCTGTGTTATGCTGCTGGAAGCAGCCATCAGAAGATGCATGACTACACTGAGGTCATAAAGGGATGGACATGATCAGCAACAATACTGGGTGATGGAGCCTCGACCTCTCCGCTATCATAGGGCGAGAAGCAGAATACACCCTGGGCAGTTATCACAGGGCTAACGCAGAGGGACACACACCCATTTACAACTATGGGCAATTTAGAATCACCGATTAACCCACTCAACCCACAACTCACTCACTCAATCTCTTTCAGACCAGTGTCTGTAAACTCTACAGATGGTTGTGAGTGAAAATCCCAGAAGAACAGCTAAAATACTCAGACCAGATTGTCTGGCACATACAACATCGGCACACTCCTTAAGTCACATAACATCTACCTGTCTTTTATCCTGTCTCATGTCTTTTATCCTGTTTTCCTTCTCTCACCCCCAACAAGGTCGCAGCAGATGGCCGCCCCTCCCTGAGCCTGGTTCTGCTGGAGGTTTTTTCCTATTAAAAGGGAGTTTGTCCTTCCCACTGTTGCCAAAGTGCTTGCTCATAGCACTCAAATGATTGTTGGGATTTTCTCTGTATGTATTATTGTAGGGTTTACCTTACAAAATTTTGTTTCACTGCATCTTTAATTGTCATAGTTTCGTCCTTCATCAGCTATGATGTTATTTCTTATTTTTCTACGAGAGTTCCTCCTGAAAACTGTGGAAAGTGCTGCAGCACGTCTGAAGGGCACACAGTTAATAACCAGACAAAAATAATTTGCTAAAGAAGACACACACACACACACAAATATGACAAATTCTCAAATCCAGAGTTCAACCAGAAAGTTAGTAGATGACCTGATTTCACAGTACCGGTAACTCCTTTACTTTAGTTTGATCTTCAAAAAGTCTCGTTACCCATTTTGCACCTGCGACTCATTTCACAGGCTCCTCTTCACAAATGAAAGGCGTTGTAAATTAATGCGCGAATCACAAAGTTTGTTTCGCTTTGTTGTGTGCGCGTCGAAAGTACTGCTTTCTTTTGATCAGTCAAATGTGCGGAAAAGAGTTTAAAGACCAAATTATCTCGTGTTCTAAGTCGCAGCTCGTGTGTCGCAAATTTGGCGAAACGAGCTCGTGGGATTCTGTGACCTCTTGCTGTGTTTTGCCCTGCTGGGTTTCTTTTAAGCAATGTCACCGCACTCAACGGTCCCAACAGTTATCTTAATGAATGCAATGTTGTCACTAATGATAAGACATAAAGGGACACTCAAAACACATAACCGTATATAAATGTGCCTATCTTTTCTTTAGGGGAGCACTACTCAGCCTGTAAAAACAGCACTCTAATCTCTTGATTGTGGCTAAGCTTTATTAGGCCTGAGAAAATAACATTGATTAAGACATGAAAATGATCTGTGGTTAGACCTTACATTCTCTTTTACATATTTTTAAATTAAGATCTGTTTTATAGGCTGAAGGTGTGGTCATTTTTAAACATAATGATATTTAACAAGCAGGAAATTTAAGTGTCAAGCAGTTTTGAAGCTACATTATAGCTGTTTTAACACGTGAACTGAAGACAGTGTTGAGTTTTTCCTTTCACATATGAGACACACTATATAGATAATCCGCTTCAGAGCAGGGGCCGCAAACCCTTGGCTCATTCACCCATCTCCAGTGACTTCCTGTGGCTTTTACAATAAAACCTGACGATTAAGAAAATTAACCTCTTAATTTTGCAGCACGTGATAGGCTAAATTATATTTACAGCTACTTAGAGTGTCACCTTCATTACAATATGGTAAGAAAGGACAAGATAAACATTTTTTGATAAGAAAGTTTGCCGACTTATGGCTTTAATCAAGAGGCAACTTATGGGACTGAAAAATGAGTCCACCACAGATGTGCTGTAAAATGCAGTTCGTGATGTGGCCAAAAGTGAGTCCATCCTCATAGACTTCTATATTAAAATGTCGGTTTTGGTCTCTATATCTTCTGCCTTGATAAAAACTGGACATAGACATGTCTGCCTTTACTGGCTGGTTGCAGGAGCCAGCAGCTCTCTGCTCTCTGGAGGATGAGGTGTGCAGGGGACCAGCTTGGCCTTAGCTGGACGTCCGGGCGCCAGAGGGACTTGCGGTAGAGCAACGTCCTCACCCGAGGCTGGTGCGCCAGCGGGACCTGCCAAGCTGGAGACGGAGGTCATTGCCTGCAGGGGTCCTGCCAAGCCTGAGGTCGGCTCGCTGTCCTGTTCGGCCTCTCTTCCATCAGAGGCTAGCGCGATGTGTGGTCCTCTGCGCTGGCCGCCTGCCGAGCCGCCGGGGAGCCTCAACTCACAGTCCTTATCTGCTAAACTTTAGTCCTTAAATTGGATCTCGCAACCATGTTTGCAGTCTTGGTGCCATTGGATAATATTGAAACCAATTATCGGACATATAACATGTTTGGGCGGTGAGTGAAATTCTAGCATTTTATTAGCCTATCGGTTAGCAAAAAATTAGCTGGTGTCTTGCCAATGCACCCATGAATGTTGTTGCTAACCAGGCTTGCTAGGGTCAGGCCTAAATACTGTTACGTCTGGTTTGAAAATAAAAGAAACCTCTATAATAATATGAGCGGGCGCTTGGCGACAGTGGTATTGAAAAACTCCCTTTTAACAGGAAGAAAGCTGACTTTTGATGAAACAGGGTTAAATAATGGGGGTTTCCCATACCTGTTTGAAGCGAATAGTCCAATCCGCATGCACCCAGTATAAAAAATGTCTGACACAGGACCGGTTCCCCACACCCCAGAGCCAAGCTGCTTGCATGTAGTGTCTGCTCAGTTACACAGTAAAAGCTTACAAGGAATAACAAATCCAGCGTCTTTACTAAACATCAAACACAGAGGATGGACATTATGGCAATTTTGTACCACAGCAGAAGCCTGGCATGTTAAAAATCGCTTAATTTCTGATGCAATTGTGCTAGAACATTTCAGTTTTCCCAAGCAGCTCATGTCAAGAGAGTCAAAGCTTTTGTGCATGTGTGAACACGACGTTTTGTGGAAAGGAGTTAGAATCTCAGCAATCTCGACCTCAGGGTCAAGGTCAGAGGTGAAGTTTTCTAAAACTCATGTGAACGCAATAACTCCATAGGTGCATCTACTAGAAGGGCTTTTTTTCTGTCTTAAGTTCACCATCTTTATGGAAGTGCTATACTTACAGTAATGACTGGAGAGCCCATTTAGGTTCTAATAAAACCCGATTATCCTTTAACTTGCTGTCTGTAGTGACACTGAACTGAAAGTGGCCTAAGAACCGGTGGTAGCGGGATGTAAGCCACTCATCAGCAGCTTCTGTTGCTGTGCTGATACTGCTCACACTGTACTCCTCCACACCAGAGGCAGTCGTAAAGTGCTTTAAAATAATAAAGGCATTTAAAGTGGCCATTAAAGTCAATGTCACTTCAGATTAACACGTGCGCCCCTGCGGTGTGCGCGCGCATACGAAACAGACATGACGCTTCATTTATTAAACACAGTCACAGCTACAGTGTCGACTGATCTGCTGATTAAAAGCCGCAGCTAGATGAGGTTACACGCACGCGCGCGTTCACGGGACGAAACAATCGTCAGCACTGCTGAAGTGCATTTTAATTGAGGGCAAATTTGCACGTTCTCTCCCCGCGAATGTATCGCCGCTGCGTCCCTCTCGTCGGCATGGTGGGTGGGTGATGAACTTCATCATCTATCATCGTTCTTCCTCCCTTTGCATCTTGCTTTCTTGCATGAATTAGAATAATAACTGAGCTGACCGAAACTGGTAGAAAGGCAAGAAAGTGCGGAAGGGGCAGGGGACCCCACTTCACACTTGAAGAATTTCTATGCTGGACACATTGGCTGATGCCAGCCGAAACACGGAGGAGGTTAAGTTTGATACAAATGCTGCGAGACATGTTCCCGGACTATTATACGTTTTCCTTACCACTGTGGATTTCTTTCTCTTTTTTTATGCTACAAGTTTCTCTCTTTTTATCTTTCATATTTTTCTGTTTAAAATCCTCTCCCTCAAGTTGGACTTTTTTCTCCTTGGATGAATTTTCTTTTTCCCCACTATCCCTATATTCCAAGTTACAGCTTGCAGACTCTAAACTCTCTCCTCCCTTTACTTTCTCAGCCTCCTTTGTCCTTCTATCTCCTTTTCACATCCTTATCTAAAGGCTGTGTCTGATAGATGGATCCGCTACATTTACTTGAATCTGACAAATGCGGCGCTTCTCTTCACAAATCATCACACGCTGTGGTGTGACGTGGAGGGCGGACAGTAGAAAAACACAGCATCGTTGGCACCTCCATGAACATGCAAACAAACATTGGGGCTGTTTGGAGGTAGCCACATGCGTGCATGTTTGTGTATGTGACGGTGCAAACCCTCGTCTGCTCCACTGCCTCCATTATCAGAGCTTTTTTCTATTATTTTTGCCCTTTATTTGGCAGCATGCTACAAAAATATGTTGTTGTTTTTTTAGCAAACTAAATTATTAAAAGCTATTAATAATGCAACCTTCAAAGCCACAGTGATTCAATCCAAGTCACATTAATTTCTCATTCATATCCTTTGACTTCACTAAACAACAGCTTAATACATACAATAAAACTTTTCAAACAACTTTTTAAACATTTTAATTATTTGATTGTGAAGGCTGCCAAATGAGCACCATAAAAAAAAAACCCAAAAAATAACAATAGAGCAGGCTCCCTCTTGTAATTGTGCACTGCTGTTTATTTCACTGAGCTTCAGGAGCAGTAACATTTACACCAATCAGCCACAACAATAAAACCACTGAGAAGAGAACTGAATAACCTCCATCATCTCGTTGCAAAGCAAGGTAATGCTTAGAAACCCTGAGTCCTGCTTGCATTCACTTTTAGCTTGTACCACCCAAACATTGTAACAGACAAGCTGGGGGCAGGGAGGGGTGCCCAGCGGCATAATGCACCCTACCACACCACAAAGACTCCTTAAGAAGATCTCAGGGAACAAAACAAAAAAAGTAACACAGGCTCCAACCTCTCTAGACTCCAGCCGGGTATCTAGTGTAAACCTGAACCGACCCACCTCACAGTGAAAGAAAAGTCTTCTTTCCGCTGCTCTCTTTAGGGGTCACCATGGTAACATCATCTACCTCCACCCTATCCTCAGCATCCTCCTCTGTCACACCAACCCTCTGCACTTCCTCCTCCACTACATCCATGAAGCTTTTCAACATCCCTTGTCCAGTATATCCACTATCCCTCCTCTGCACATGTCTCTAACTTTGTCTCCAAACTGCTGAGCCTGAGCCGTCCCTCTCATGTCCTCATTTCTACCTTTGTCTATTCTGCTCACTCCCGATGAAAACTTTAGCATCTTCAGCTCAGCCTCATGTATGGTAACCGTCCCGTATCTTTACTCCTCGAATCTTCACTGTTACACCTGTCTCTCCCTCTCATTCACACTTGTGAATTCATTTTTATTCTATTGACTTTCATTCTTTTCTCTCTCCTGGGCAAACCTCCACCTCTCACTGCAGATCACAGTGTCGTCTGCAAACATCATATTCCACAGAGACGCCTGCCTGATGTTGTCTGTTGGTCAATCGCTGCAAACAAGAACGATTTCAGAGCCAAATGCTGAGTAACCGTGTACTTTTTTACTGTAAAATGTTATACTTTTGTATATTTATTATGTATAAGTTGCAGATCTCCCGACACAGCCGTGAGGTCCTCAGCCAAGGCCCTGGTAGTCATCCCACAATCTCGGCCAAGGATGATCGGGGATCTGATGGGTGAGTTCACTTTCATCTTCTAAATCCCTTTTAAATACCTATTTTTATTAGCAGGCTTTTTCTGTGCGTCCAGTTTAAGTTATTGCTACAGTATGTTGCTCTTCATAATTATTTTATCACCTTCTCATAGTGATCTTTAACTTATTTTAATTCTTCTTCTTTTGTTTTTATTTTCTTTATTCCATGTTTTGCATTTCATTGTGTTGCCAGCATTCATACACCTGATGTAGTTTCACCTTCATCTCTTAAATATTTTATTTGCTGTTTGTTTCCCATCGATCAACCACTCTGAGTTTCATTGTTATTAATTATTATTTATCTCTGGCTCTCTTCCACACCGGATCTTTTCGTTGCCTGATTTTTGGGGTTTTCTCTGTTTATCCTAGAGTCCTTATTTTAAATTATAAAATGCTTTGCTATGTAAATAAAATTGAATAAACTGAAATTGTTTCAGACTTATTTTTCTTGTTGGTTTTTTTGCACTTGCTTCAGTCTCCTGTACTCAAAGTCCAGCCACCAGAGCCAGAAGTCCTTCTGGTTATTGTGCATTTATAGTGAGTTCCTTTTTTAGGCCCCTCATCTACTTCACGGTAGCCGCTGTTATTGTCATAGAGAAAGCTGATGTTATGGAGACCCTCCACATCTGTCTGGGGATGTCAGTAACTAGAGTTAAAAGGTTTCGCTTGTTTTACACGAAAGTGTCGTACATGGGCCCCTACCCATATGGAAAAGAAATAGTAAAAACATATATGATTTACTCATGAAAGTAGCCACTTTCTCATTACTTTCATATATTTTTTTAGTAAGTATACAAAACATACAAGTTTCATTATATAATTTTTCAAGGGATCTTATATGTGTTTTCACTCGTGTATGCTTTTCATACAAGTTTCATCCATCCATCCATTCGCTTCCGCTTATCCTTTTCAGGGTCGCGGGGGGCGCTGGAGCCTATCCCAGCTGTCATAGGGCGAGAGGCGGGGTACACCCTGGACAGGTCACCAGTCTGTCGCAGGGCTAACACACAGGGACAGACAACCATTCGCACTCACATTAATTTACACATTCCCACCTAGTGACAATTTGGATTAATCAATTAACCTATCCCCACAAGCTGCATGTCTTTGGACAGTGGGAGGAAGCCGGAGTACCCGGAGGGAACCCACGCAAACACGGGGAGAACATGCAAACTCCACACAGAAAGACCCCGGCCTGATGTTGGAATTGAACTCAGGACCTTCTTGCTGTGCGGCAACAATGCTAACCACCGTGCCACCGTGCTGCCCAAGTTTCATACAAGACAGATAAAAACTTTATAAGATTTATATATATCTTTTCCATACAGGTAGTTCAAACTTATCGCCTGCATGTGCATGTGGGGTAGAAGACGGTAAGAGAAACTGATGCAGGGCAGTAAATAGGATGGTGCATAATGGGTAAACTTTTTCCTATATGTTGGTTTGATTTCCTTTGACCAAAAAAAGCGCTTTAAGTGGATTTTGGAAAGACGGGATTTTTGAATGAGGGATAAAATGATGAGAGCATGACAAAAGATTATGCACATACAAATGGAGAAAGCCATTTTTAAAACAACTAAAGCACTCAGAGTGAGTCAGACACAATAAATCCAGCAATTTGACAACGTGCGTGAAAGGTGCCATTTGTAGCATTTTTTCCATTCGTTGTCATTTTGTACTTTAAAACATTTAAGACACAATAGACAACTTGGCCGTGACAGCGGTTGGTAACTTTTATTTCAGGGTATTTTTTAATTTGCTTGTTTTGTTTTCTTGGTTATTTTAGTAATTAAAGCTCCGTGTCTATTAAAACATTTCCAGTTTTACCCTCTTAATTACTCAAAAACGTGCTTTTTCCTTTGTTGATTGCTCGTCAGTCTCTTCAGAAACTGCAGAGACTTTTTTATAAAATTCAATTGTCAGTAATAAATTCATTTAAATTAATAATAATCTGATTGCATTTTTTGTGTATAACATCATAACCTTAGCTCTAGAATGAATTAAATTAATGCATGTAGTTTGAAAGAGGTAGTCTGCAGATTAATCAAGGCCTACGTGTTGATGTTTACAACTTTAGTAAGAGGACAAAGAAACTTCTTTCTTCTGGTCACACTAAGAAAAAATGTGGGGAAAAAGATGTAGGTTATGATGTGCAAATGACCTGTGAGTCATGGTTTTGTGTTGTGCCCTCAGGTGTATCTGGTCTGGCCCGATGAACTAAAAGCCAATAAAAAGGAGGCAGGACGCTGGTTCTCTGTCTCTCTCCCTTGCCTCCTCTCCCTTCTGGCCCCTGAAACAGCAGCAGTTCGTGCTGATTTAGCCTTTGTTTTGCTGTTTTCTTCTCTTTGATCCATCCTGAAGTCCTTTATGTTTTCACACTGGGTTAGGTTAGAAGGAAAGACACTCAATCTTATGGAGCTTTGTGGGCTTTGTTAATTTTGGCCACCCCACCAGTCTTCTGTTGATGTATGGTAATTCTTTACTTGATTTTAATAACAATAAAACTTGTGGCTTTTTTGTATTTCTTTCTAGTACCGAGACCTCTGGGGGCTGATAAGCAAAAACCAATTACAGCAGGCTGATTTTTGTAGCTTGCAGTGTATCTCACTCTAGTATCTGTATCAGTATTGCTAACCTATCTGGTTAGGACATATTTGATCTTTCTGCATCTGGTTTGTGAGCCACTTCCAGGGCTGGATTCTGTGTCTTGGAAAAAATAAAAAATCCCATGTAAACATCTGCACACATTATCAGGCAGCAAAGCCAAAATTCTTTATTAGGTACACCTTGGTATCAGTTCGGGCCCATGTTTTTGCCTTCAAGACCGCATTAATTCTTCACAGCGCAGATCCAACAAGATGCTGTAAACATTCCTCAGAGATTTTGCTCCATATTGAAATGTCAGCATCACACAGTTGCTGCAGATTTGTCGGCTGCACGTCCATGATGTGATTCCCCTGTTCAACCACATCCCCAAAGGTCCTCTACTGAATTGACATCTGGTGACTGTGGAGGTCATGAGTACTGTGAACTCATTCTTGTGTTCAAAGAACCATTTTGAGTCGATTTGAAATTTGTGACAATCAGAAGATGGGTACACTGCGGTCACAAAGAGGTGTTCGACAATTCTTAGGTAGGCTGTCGTGTTTAAATGATGTTCAGTTGGTACTAAGGGACCCAAATATCATCCACATCATTACACCTCAACCACCAGCCTGAACCGTCGATATGAAGCAGCATGCTTTCATATTGTTAACAAATAATGTTGCAGCAGAAATTGAGACTCATCAGACGAGGAAGCATTCCTGCTGTCCACTTTTGGTGAGCCCATGCAAATTACATCCTCAGTTTCCTGTTCTTAGCTGACAGAAGTGGCTGACTGGTGTGCTCTTCTGCTGCTGCTGTAGCCCACCTGCTTCAAGGTTCAACATGTTGTGCATTCAGAGATGCTCTTCTGCACACCTTTGTTGTAACGAGTGTCTATTTGAGTTTATGTTGGTTGGAAGCAGTTTCGTCATTCCCATCTGACTTCTGGTATCAGACATTTTCTCCCAAAGAACTGCCACTCGCTGGATTTTTTTCCTTTTCTTTCTCTATAAAACCCAAAAATGGTTGTGTGGGAAAATCCCACAATATCAACAACAGTCAAAGTCATCATGATGCTCAGTTTGAACATCAGCAGCGCATATTGTCCGTGCCTAAATTGAGTTGCTGCCATGTGTTTGGCTGATTAAATATTTGCTCTAATGGCCAGGCAGTGCGTATATATGTATCGCTCACATTATATACATATATCAAGTCTAAATAAAGTCTGTTTGAAAGTCTGCACTTCTACATAGGTCTAATTACTCTTAGCCCAACAGATGGAGCAAACTGTTTTAAAGGAGGAAGAGCTGCACAGGGAGCACTGCGGTGTCATGTACGACTGAGCAGGGTTGGCTACATCTGGGTGCCATCAAAAATGTGTTAACACCATCATCAAGCAGCCAAACCCTAGTTAGTCACGGATTCACACTGGCATCAGCAAAAAACTACAAAGAGAGGGAATATAGGACTTCTTCTTGATATGTGTGAGACATGAGCTGATCACCTTTCCCACTTTGCAAAGTAACATGTCATTGTTGTTGTTGTCAGGCTTGTTCTAGGCTAAAAAAGAAATCACATTACTCGTTCAAAAAAAACCCGCCACTCATGCAAATAGCACTGAAATGCTCATATTTCTTATTATCTGTCCAAAAAAAGTGAAAATATAAACACCCCCGTGTTCCCTATCTGACATCTCATAGCAAAAAGCAATGTGAGTGCCACAGCTCTGTGCCTCCCATGCAGCGTCTGTAGCCAGTAAATGGGCCCTTGCTGCGCTGCTGCTAGTTGTGTGACCAATTTGACCAAAAAGCCCTATCAAACCCCTGCCCCTCTTGTTCCAAAAGGTCACAAGCACTTCAAAGGGGAACCCTTATTCAGCCAGCAGTGGGGATATGAAGGAGTAAGTTCCAGTGCGCGAGCTTCCTGCCTTTTCCGCCGCCGTCCAGGCTGTATTCAGAAGCTTCTCAGGGGGATATGATCTACAAATCAAGTCTTGCTCGTGAGTCATACCACCAGCCGAATCCCCCGCCCACCGCTCTGTATTTTTTTTTCTCCTCTTTATCTTTTTGAGCAAACAAAGGTGTTTTGCTTTTCATCTCAGCCGACATATGGGAATACAGAAGGAGTAAGGGAAGAAGAGAGGATTTGTAAGTAAAACACCATGGGGGGTCATGAGATAGATTGTGAGAAAAAGTGGGTATTTTATATGCTTAGGAGTTAAAAAAGAAATACAGGCAAGCCCCCTCCATCCTCTCCGCAGATCTGACATGCTATAGTGATTGCAGTCTGCGTGGGTTGGGGGCATCAAGTTGATGCTGCGTATATTTGTGTTTAAAGTGTGTGCGAGATCAAAACTACACCAGATCTCAGCTCGTGTTTGATCTGATTTTCAAGATAATCAAATGCGGGGATGACAAGGCGATCCAGGCTGCACGTAATAAAGAACAAAAAGGAGGATTAAACGACCATTAATGCAGTTCGCTTTGGATTAGATTCCCATGAACGTCACTTTGCAGTTTTCACGCCGTGCTCACGCTGCACCAGCACACTGTGTTCTGCACATCCTGACTGAGGAGTGCACGTCTTGTCTAGAGGTGGGGAGATCGATCCGAATATCGATCGTATCGATACCAATGCATGATCGATACTAGCCTGGTAGGATCGATCCTCTAAGTTCAGTATGTAGCTCACTGAAATTTTCAGAAATTAAAAAGTTGAGTGTTGACTGTGATATCCAGTTTACTTACAGCCTACGGCACATTTAAACAACAGAAGTCGACCCAAAGAGCTTTTGAGACAGATTTACATTCAAGATCTCCAGAAAACCCAGTTTCAAAATACATGAAAAGCTGGAAGTTGTGTTTTGTTGAACTAATTATTGTTAAAAGTAAAAATCGCAGTGATTTAGTCATAATTAATATCTATGCATAAGCTGCTTTCAAAAGTATCAGTATTGGTATCGGTAATAGTGGCCCTATATTTAGTTGGTATCAAATCGATACCAATATTTGAAGTATTACACAGCACCAGTCCTGTTATATGTGTGTGTGTGTGTGTGTGTGTGTGTGTGTGTGTGTGTGTGTGTAACTCCAGTAAGAGATTGTAGTTGGACAGCCTTCACGTTGATTGACCCACTAGCTTCCAGTAGGCCCCGGTCCAGTATAGAAGTGATGGGAAGAATTCATCATCGATCATTTTAATTATTGCAAATTCTGCTTCATTTACCTTTTCAGGCCAACCCCCTTTGTGTTCATTTGTACTTTGGAATTTTATTCGTGAAATACTTTGGTGGCTCTCTGTCATTGACTCTGGCTTAATTGCACGCCATTCGTTTCACAAGAGACTTCCCTTTTTATTTGGAAAAGCAGAGAGGCAGTTCTGCAAAGGAGGAAAAAAAACGCTACTCAGCATCTTAGCTGAGTCGCTAAAATGCACCGCTAATACAACATTAATTAGAAAGAATTAGTGTTTGAACCTTTTTTTTAAAGAGTCGCTCTTGTGGTAGATCAGGGTGGGGAAAAATCTTTACCTGGAAATTGATTTGTGAATGGAGCCAAGTGTAACTATTTCATTAGACACACTGTAGCACCGAAAGAAGCTCCACCATCAGTGACTCAATTTCCAGAACCTTCTTCTTCTTTTTTTATATGCAAGTAAATTTGCACATTTAAGCATCAGAATACACACAGTGAGCATTAAAGAGCTTTTCTGCAGATATCTGTGCTTCACTTCGCCCCTGTCCGTGTCTCCAAGAGTGTTAAATACACCCAACTACATCAGCAGACCATTTTCTGCCTCCGTGTATCTCCATAACCCTCCCCACCCTCCTGTCAGAAGACTGGACCGCACAAGCTTCACCAACACCAGCTCGCCTTGTGCCACCTGCCTCCCCCCCCCTTCTCTGCTCTCGCGCTCTCCTCTCTCCGTCTCTCACTTCTTTCTTGTTTGTTTTGTTTGTGCCCCTCTCCTCTCTTCCTCCTCTTTTCCAATAAGAACAATAGGTTATGGAACGCATTTTCCTGCGGCATTACTCACAGGCACCAGCCGCCACATGCCATTAGCCTCAGCCGAGGGGAGAGAGCGAGAGAGGGGAGCGTTGGGCGGATGGCGCTTTTGGGGCATATCGTTTCTGCCATCTAGTGGTGCGCGAGCAGAAGTGAACGCAGAGAAATGTAGGGAGGGAGAGAGAGGAGATTGGGTTCATGAGCTGGTTTCTAGATGGCAAATTTCCATCCAATTTGTTGAAAGCAGAATACAATACTTGTTTGTCAAGTTGTTCTTTTTTCTCCAGCTGAACAGGTATGATTGGATCTAGCTCCAACCCGTGCCGTTGCCATGTCAGCCTCTATTCAAAGATATTGCAGCGCAACATGGTTTTGCTTATTACCAATTATTAAGAGATATTCTTTAATTTGATACAGATCCAATAAAGCAGTACCCCACCTCCCAACCCCGCACGTGTTTTTCCTGATTTTCTCAAAATTAAAAAACAACAACACACACTCAAAAAGCTGGCAAACGGTATAAATTAATTCTCGACTGTGACATTTTAATGACATTAAAAGGCACCATGGGGATTTCAAAACAAAAAACCCAAACATTTCATGATGTCTTGGGGTTCATTAAGTATAATTTTCCTGTCACATATCAAAAAATACCTTCAGCACGTTGGCAATTTGTAATCAATACCGTTAATGGCTGTGATTACTCTGCCTTGAACTGAGCCCGAGTCTTTCTGATGTCACTGTCCAGCCCACACGTGCACAGAAGCCTCTTCTGTCGACTGTTTTCCTCCGCTGCAAACTGCACGCTACTTTCCGTGCATGAAATCAATCGTTTGGTAATTTTTTTGTACCTGCAGAGATCCATTGAGTTGCACAGCAGGTGGGTCGTTTAGCATAAGCCAGAGCTTTATGAGTGGAAGGATAAAAGCTCTGTCATATAGGAGATATTATGTTCAGCATGTAGCAGCTCCTGCTGATACACATTGTGGCCACTCTCCAATAAATATCACTTGCTTTATCAGGGTTTTTTTGTTTTGTTTCTGGTAGCTTATGAAAAGCACCTGCCTGAACATGACCATCAGATTTCAGGACTTTATTATTAGTTTGTTTGACTATGAAACTTGGCTAAAGCATCGCATTTGTGCTGAGTGCTGCAGCTTGGGGTACGGGGGCAGGGTGGGCAGTAGCTGTATGGGTCTTTTTTGTGGAAGACATCTAGACGTGACAGCGGCCGAGGCCAAATCAAATGAGTCATGGCAAAAATTCGCTATTATTAGAAACTTGTTATTTTCCACTGTCACACTGTTCTGCCTTACTGGGACACTTAAATAGAGAAAAGATCCATTTACTGATTAGCAGCACTTGTGTTGACAGTTCAAGCCTTTAGAGCCAGTTTCACACTATCACATGTTGCACATATTTCGAAATAGCCCAGTTAAGACAGGTTTTATCATTGCTGGAACAACTCTGTGTGGGGTTTTTGTGAGGGTGCAGAAGGCGGGACAGTGGAAAATTACACGTTGGCTCACACTGGTGCAATCCAAAACATCACCCGGACTTTGGACAAGGGAGCCAGCCACTAAACAGGGAAAAGTAGCGTATGTCTCTAAATAGCACTCATAGGTGTGGTTAGTTTTACATGTGATTTGCAAAGGTTGTACAGTTTTCTAAACCAACTTCATTTCCACATCAAGCACAGAAAATAAGTGGTGCTTTTTTCAGTGTTAAATATCGGTGCAATTACCAGTATTAACGCTAATGCTAATAGCACACCCAGCTTAAATATTCTCCTCTCTGTTTTGTGCCATGACAGAGGAACTGCCAGAAACACATATGCAACATGATCAGTTGTAGTGCTGTACAATAATTTTGGTGCCAAACTGATACAAAGAATATACATGGCCAGTATTGATGATACCAATACCGATACCAAATGAGCAGTTTGTGTAGGGGTTTTATTTATGAGATGAATCATCATCAATTTCATCAATCACTATGATTTTTACTTTCCACAATACTTAGATAACACATGAAAACACACATTTCAGCTTTTCATGGATTTTGAAACCTTGTTTTTTTGGACTTTGGGTCAGCTTCTGCTGTTTAAAAGTGATATAGGCTATAAACAATACATGTGACAGTCAAAACAATAGGTTCAGAAATTTTTCATAGTACATTTTCATTTATTTAAGACAATTCTGTGGAACTTAAAGAATAGAAATAAAGTATCGATCCTATTGGGCTAGTATCGATCCAATACCGATACCAGTGATGGTATCGGTATTTGTAAATACAACTATGATTTTTTTGTTGTTGTTGTTTTTATGTCAAAAAGGCATAACGCATTAGTAAATCTGGGCCTTAATGTCTGATGCAGCTGCATTTTGCACCTTTTGCTGTTTCTGGCAGTTAATCGGGTAATCGTGTCTTTAAAAGTTTCAGGCTCTGCTGCACATGTGAAAGTGGCTTCAGTTGATGGCCTGCAGGCTGCTGGTGCTGGATCATAGGTCATGCTGTGACATAGCAAATATGTCAGGCTGCACAGAGGATAAATACAACAGAATACAAGTCAGTGCAATGTTCATCAGAAATGTTGAGGTTTAGTGTTACGTGTAGTGGAGAAAGCTACGTTTCACTGATCTAGATGATGCTCTCATGCGTATCTTTTTTTTGTTTGTTTGTCTTTAAACATATTGTCCATAAGCCATTTCTTTCATAGGTAATTATTCCTTCTCTTTCATGTTTGCCGTTTGCTTCAAATGGTCGACCTACCAAATAGAGACAAAATGTAACAAATGGATCTTTGGACGCAGGATTACATGTACTTAAGTTGTGTTTTCCACATTATTTTGTAATAGCTTCAATATTCTGGGTCTCCATTAAAAGGCTAACATTAGCCAGCTGTAATTTCTGCTGCTGGGAGTTTCAGGTTCAATCATTTAAAAAATATAGGGCCAGCTACGCACTTACAGTTTAGTCACTCTGAGACCATGTGTCTCTAAAATCTTCTATTTACTCTTGAATATGCAGAGAATCAAACAGGAGTTACCTCCACCACATCTGACTGCTGGATTCAAATCACATCAATTAGAAATTGTGTGTGTGTGTGTGTGTGTGTGTTAAAGCTGCATGAGCGAATGTGAGCAAGACACGGAAAATGGGTGTTAATGTCAGCAGAGAAAGAAAAAAGCGGCGCAGCACCCCTGAGATGAGGGAGGTGAGGGGATTGGGCGTGTGCAGACTTCTCAGCCCCCTGTTCTCGTTAATCTGACGGGGAGAACAATCCACGAGTGAGCATCAGCAGGCAGCCTGCAGACAGTGGGTGAGCTTTTTCTATCTCCCTCTTGTTTGGCTCCCCTATCTCTTTCCCTCCCCTCCCTCCCCCCTCCCTCTCCACTTATGCCCCTTCTGCCTCTATCTCTTTCTTTAGCCTTGCCTCTCGTCTCTTTCCATCTCCTCTCCCCCTCTTGCCATCTCCTCTGATAAATCTCCCCCCCTGCTGCTTTTCTCCTCCTCTGTCTCTCCCCATCTCTCTTCTTCCCTCTGTTGGCCGCTCCCATCTCGCCTGTATCTATTGCTTTATCTCCTCCCTTCCCTCCCTAAGCCTCTCCTTTTGTTTCATCCCCCCCCACCCCGCACATCTCTCCCATCCCTTCACCCGCTCTACGTCTCTTCCCATTTTGCGTCCTCTCTCCTTCGCTCATTTCCTCTTTTCCTCTCTTTCTCACTCGGTCTCCGCCTGCAGGACTATTCAGTAGATTAAGTTCAGCGGTGGCGGCAGTGTTGCTGATTCAGCCATATTCTTTCAAATGACCTAAATCCTCAGTCTGGAGAAACCGCACACTGATTGCATTCTTCTCCTTCTGTCTGTCTCGCCTTCTTTTCATGCATGCAGTCACACACAAATACACACCTCTTATTGATCTCTGAGAGTTGGCCTCTTCCTTTTCCTTTTTTACATTTTTTGGCCAAATCCTCGCTCTGTTTCTAAGCAGTGTGCCTGCGTGTTTGCTCTCTCTACAGTTGCTATATCAATATCAGTAGCAAACCTGGAGGCTTATTTCAAGACTATTTTTCTTCACCATCTCCAATCTTCTTTGTTTCTCCTGATCACAGTCGAGCTGCGTTGGCATGTTCATGAAGATAAGGCCGTATTTTCCCCCCTCTTCAGCCGCAACGTCAAAGCTGCTTGATAGAGAATGTCTTCACAGCCGTGTCTACAAATGAGTTTTGAATACCGCACATTGAATGTCACTTGCAAATTGACGCCCCGACTACATACATTTTTGCTTTCTTTGATACACCCCATATTTTGCTTTTGTTCTGTCAGGAACATGGCACTTTTATTGGCACGACTTGAAAGGAAACAAGAAACCAAATCAAAATTTGCATATGTTATTCCCATGACATTAGACAGCCCCGTGTCGAACGCAAGAGAAAGAAGAGCAAGAAAGTTTTACAGAAAGTTGCTAAACTAAAGAAACAAGTTGTCACCACCAAACTGCAACTCTGCTCCGGTAATAAGGTGCCTTGGTCAAGCGCCGGCTCAGTGTGTCGAACAGGTGACAGCAGCAGCTCTGTCAGGCTGTGTTTAGGCCTGCGCTAACCTGACCTTTCACTGAACCCAAAATTATTTCAAGCACATTTCTAATATGTGGTTGCGGGAACACTGCAAATGTTCAGTCTGTAGCTGCATTAATAGAAGTGTGCTATAAATGGACTACATTCTTCCATAGATGGAAGTATAAAACGTACCACAACAGGTGGGGCTTGGAGGACCAGAGTATAATTATTTATGGAGTGAGACAGAGTTGTTAAAAATACAGAAGCAAAACTTTGCTCATACTACAATGCTCTTAGTTCACTAACGCTAAAGTCATACTGGTGAAAACAGTGCTTTTACGTCATCGTAGTCTAAGGAGCTTGGAAAGAAAAGCGTCTGGACTTCTTTAAGTTGCTTGAAGACGTTTCACCTCTCATCCGAGAAGCTTCTTCAGTTCTAAGGTCAAATGGTGGAGAGTCCTCCACATGAGCCAAGGTGTGAAAACGGGTGTGGGTCACAATCGGGCAAGGTTTCGAG
The DNA here is from genome assembly GCF_056152115.1 of Neolamprologus brichardi. Taxonomy (NCBI): domain Eukaryota; kingdom Metazoa; phylum Chordata; class Actinopteri; order Cichliformes; family Cichlidae; genus Neolamprologus; species Neolamprologus brichardi. The sequence continues at coordinate 33,577,447 of NC_142106.1, read as the reverse complement.
TGAACCCATTGTGAAACCTGGCCCCACCCTATCATGCGATTTCCTGAGGTCAAATGACCCGGGATGTGAGTGGGCGTTAAGGCGTCTGGGAAGGGATCTCAAAACTGGATTATAGATGGCAGACAGTTAGTGTTGTAAACCACCGCCGCTGTTCAAAGATGGTCGTTCACAGTGGACATAGATGGCTTCTTACACCCCTCTTTCAAGTGCTTTCAGACCTCAAAGACGAAAATTATAGTGTGTAACTAACAATCTCAATACTCTTAAAATGACTGCCTCATAGATTTGGAAATTATGCCACAAATAGTGACGTAGGCATTCAGCAACCTTGCTATTACATAGGAATATAACCAGAAAACAACCAGTTGAGTCCCTTACTGTAAAGAGAGGAGCACAGCTGTGCACATCGTGGAGGCTGGCGTGTAGGCAGTCTGTTTGCATTTATAAATCTGACGGCAGTTGCTTGGAGACCTTTGCTAATCTATCTGAGAGTGATCGCAGTCAGTCCAAGCTGGAGCACAACTGTTTGGAGACAGGTTCCCTTCCACCAGGTGACCTGTGCAATGGCAATCAAAGCGGTCATTCATAGAGGTTGCGGGAACTGTACACTGAAGGTCTTGGCAACCAGTCACAACGAGTTGTACCAATTGCCAGATGCATTCAAAGCAATCACCAGGTAACCACTAATTTTCCATAGCTGATCTTTGTGTAGTTGTTGTCCTATTATTACCTTGGAATCGGTCACTGAATGCAAAAAATTCAGTACAGATAAGAAAAATATAGTTTTATTATCCTGTATACAATAGTGCAGTTATGTTCTCAGACAGCTGCATATGTTCACTGAATTACTCCAAAGACAGTGGACCACAAATGACAGCTTCATGGTGCCAGTGGAAAAGCAGTAGTGTAACCAAAGTGGTTGCTGAAATGCTTTAAACGTCCAAATCCATTTTTGGAGCTGTCTAAATAATTGGGTGTGATCTTTGACCTGCTAATAGCACTAACTTAAGTTTCATGGGATCAAGAGTTTATTCAGTTTTCTGAGCATCGATTTTCATAATGTCATTTTTGGCATTCAGTACAATCAGTCAAGCATTTTACTTAGAAATCAAAAAGTCGCCTTGTTGATGATGTTAGAGAATAACTAATTATCAGAGGCTTCAGGGTTCCTTCTCTAAGGAAAAGAAATGCTTGCAGTTAAATGTTATGGTAAGTCGTGTAGCTGACATGTTACAATGTGGGCCAGGCTGGTAGAGTCTGACATTTCCATCCCTGGAGCTACACTAACAAAATACTTGAGTTTTCTAATGTTGCCTATTTATTGTAAAAACAGCCTGAAAAGCACTTTTCTCATCCAACACCAATTATTGTCAAGTTGTGAAAGCACTTAAGCCACAGTTGCTAAAGTGCTTTCCAACTGTGACCAACCAATATCTCTGATTAGTAGCACTTAAGGGTGTTTTCACACTTTGGCTAATTACATGAGTCTGAACTGAAGTCAATATCTGTGATAATACAAATATCATTTGTTTGAGTCTTTCGGACTTATTCACTCATGCTAACTAGGCACTGAAATTGAATATTTGAAACAATCAGATCGGCTATGTTCATTGAACAAAAACAGTTTAGACATTAACCGTAGCGTCTGAATGTGGAAACGGTGATCAAATTCCTTAATTTGATCTTTACAGAAGAAACGTCATCACTTCTAACACATCTAACCCTTTTGTCCTCTATTAGTATGACTTTTTCAAGCTATCCTCTGATGAAAGGAGACACTTGTTGGTTCTGTTTCCATGTTGGGCAACAGTTCTTCATCCAGTGAAGACCACACCACAAGTCAAAACTTTTTCATGAGAATAAATAAAACAGTCGCCCCTTAAAAAGCTTTAAGAACTAATATTTTGTTGTTGCTGTTATTATTCTTAGGATGAAAAATAGGTCAATCAATCAATCTTTATATTATAAAGTACTTTTCATACAGAAATGTAGCACAAAGAGCTTTATATGGTTAAAAGCAGCCCACCCCATCCCGCCCTCCAATTCACTCCCCACACTCTCATTAACATAAGTGGTCATGGATACATACACACACATCCACCCCCCCTCCCCCACACACACACATACATATAATGGATATAAAATAAAGTGTTCCTACTTTGATTTATGACCGCAATAAATTCTTTCATGATCAGTTTTTGATGTTGCTAGTGTCAATGATTTTTTTTTTGTCAACCCAGCACTGCGTTCATTTTCTAAACCAGGAGTCCCCAATCCCAGTCCACGAGGGCCGGTGTCCCTGCAGGTTTTAGATGTGTCATTGATCCATCACAGCTGATTTAAATGGATAAATGTTAAATGGTTTTAGATCTCACCCTGGGTCAACACACCTGAATCACATGATTAGTTCATTACCAGTCCTCTGGAGAACTTCAAGACGTGTTGAGAAGGTTATGCATTTAAATCAGCTGTGATGGATCAAGGACACATCTAAAACCTGCAGGGACACCGGCCCTCGTGGACTGGGATTGGGGACTCCTGTTCTAAACTATGATCACATTGAAATTAACATAAACACTTTGGCAATTTGCAGGATGACTTCGGCAAGTTAGTTGCACTTAGTGGGGATACGTTAATTGGAAACACTAAACTGCCCATAGGTGTGAATGCGGGAGTGAATGTGAGCACGAATAGTTGTCTCTGTCTATGTGTTAGCCCTGCGACAGACTGGCGACCTGTCCAGGGTGTACCCTGGCTCCAGCGCCCCCTACGACCCTGACAAGGATAAGCAGAAGCGAATGGATGGACTTTAGCAACGTTGATATTTCATAACAGCTGTCTAAAAACTAATTTCTAAGTCAAATTAGAGTAAAAACAGGACAGCCTAACTAAGAAAAATCAGTGGTTGCCCAGTGCATTGAAAGTTTGTTCCTTTTGGCAACTGACTGCAAGTAGGTGCAGCAACCACTTTCCATCACAAGGTGATTGGACAGCTCGGCTGGTGGGAAGCAACTTGTTTCAACTGCAGTCTATCTCAGACTGTCTGGTCAGCAAATGATCACTGTCTAATTTATAAACACAAAGTTAGTTTGATACGGGATATGTCCCTTTTTAATAGGGGACTCAAGTAAACTGGTGTCCAACTGGTTGGACTGTGGTTACATTCCTATATAAAAGTAAGGTTGCTGAGCCCTGTGTCATTTTGCAGTCTATTTGCCATCTAGCAGCACCTATTTCACTATCTGTGGAGGAATTTCTGTTTCAAATCTCTCTGTTGACTGTTCAGTCTCTTTACACAGTATTAAATATGTGTTAAATGATTGCTAATGCACCTTGTGAAACCTTCAGCTGCTGATTAAAAGTGATTACCTGCTAAAACACAAGCTGGCTTTTATTGAGAAGCAAGTCTGTTTGGCTGTAAGCAGACACGCTAGTTTGCTCTTGTGTTGAGTTTCTCACCGCTCAAGTTTTTGATTGGTACTAAACAGTTAATGTTATTGTGGTAACCACAGGTTTCACGAGTGGCGGGCTGCTTGTCAGGTGCGCCGAGACATTTCCTAGTGACTTAAGGGCTGTTTTAGCTTGAACCATCAATTTGATGTTATAGCAAAAAGGAGCAAGTTAACAGAGCTCCTAGAATCCATGCATAAGGTGTCATCTCGACCGTACACTGCTCTCGCTCTCACTACAGTGTAAAAACACACATAGCCTGCCGATAGAGGAGACATGGAGAGTATCAAGATGCAGACCGAGATGTAGCTAAATACTGAAAAATAAATGCGAGTTATGGACCTGGCCAGGCAAAAACAAACAAAAAACAAGCTAAAACTAAAGCTATTTATATTCAGTCATCAAGCAAAAGCGTCAATTTGAACATTTGACGTACAAAACAAACAGCCTGTACCTTTTAAACAGATAATAAGATACAGAGTGAGAAGAGTGTCTGCATATGTGCTTTGACTGGTGAGTTTTTGGGTGCACCCATATCCTTTGAACACTTTCGAAACCCAGTGTTCATATTTAAGAGAGTTAGTATATAACTATACTAGCACTGATGATAGACGTGTTATTAAAAAAAAAACTACATTCAAAAATATAAATTACAAATTGTTCTTTTTGTATGCTTTTGGAGAGTTATTGGTACAGACTCTCTCTCTCAATTTCCTGTCACTCATACTTTGAGTGCAATTTAAATGAAATGGGCTAAATTAAAGGTGAATTTTACTATTACTGCTTTTGTTCTTTTTTCCATATTTTCTGTAGAAGGTATCAGATATCATTACAGTGAATTATTTTAAATGGTCATGTAGGGAAACTGAGACAGCCTTAAATTGCACGCCTACATAGCTGATTTGCATTAAGAGATTTGGCTCGAGTGGAGTTGAATTTGCAGCCTGAACTACTGGGTGTCACCAAATTAACAATGACTTTTAAGGACTAAAGTTTTAAAAGGAGAATGTGTGTAAAATCTCACCACTATATGTCAGTAGATTACAGTCACTTGACTTCTGTTTTCTTACTGCTAGCAATTTAACTGCTAGCTATCGATATATGTTCACGTATATTTACTCTAGAGGAGGCTGTAAAACTTGGTGAAATGACTCTGATACAAGTTGATGAGTCAGTAAAACTTACTTCTGTCTGATGAGAGTGATATTGAGGTGAGTTGTTGAGCATATACGTACTTTTTCTGTCCATAAGCGCTGCTGTTTTTTGTTTTTTTTCTGTTACCCTGCTAGCTGTTGCTAGCCGGTTTTAGCCGACGCTAATGAAACTTTCTTTGAAGTGGCTCTAACACTGTAGACTGACTCGGACACTTGATGAATAAAATTTCATATGATGTGAGAATGTAATAAAACTAGGGATGTGTGAATTTAGCAATTAAAATTAGCTTAGCATATAACCAGCTATTGATGCTATTTAGCGGACTCCTTGTCAGCGATCTGGAGACAGGAGAGTCACAATACGACAATAAGTCGTTTTGACAATATCTGGAATAAATAAGCATGTTATACACGTTTTTGTGTATTAGAACTTTGACTTAAATTCAAGGCAATGAGGCTTGAGGTGAGAAGGAAGAACCTGAGGTGGAAACGAGAGAAGGAGGTAATATACATGTTTAAATGTTAAATGGTCATATATTGTTTTAAAAAGAGCTATTTGTGATCTTTAAATAAAAGTAACTAATAAGGTATGCTACATATGTATGTGGCCAGTCTCAAACAACACAAACAATTCGCCGCTCCAAAGTATTTTTAATGAATTAATTCAAAGTTAATGAGAATGCATCAGTTTGTTGGAAGATGTTAATTACCCATTAATCAATGGATATTTATCAGTACAACGCTCTGTTTTTTTCTATTAAACAACTTCAAATTGTGCAGATTGTAGCTTTAAGAACTTGTCTACACATTTAGAGAAGTAGAAAGCATTGTGAAAGAATGTGTTTCCAGGCTGCATGCAACTTCAGAAATTCAAGCTCAATTTAAACTCTTCGGGGGGACTATAAAAAAAAAGAAGCTCATAGTGCTGCTAAAAGAATGATCGAATGCATGGCATGGCAGTGGTGGGAAAAGAGAGCAAGCCATTGATATATTTTCACTGGATTTGATATGTGGAATGTGTAAGTTCGCTCTCGCTTTCAAAGGAAACCTTAGTACAGCAGTCCGCCTCATACTTGAGACCTAATGCAATTCAATTCCCAGGAGAGCCTGGACAAGGTTAGACATTAAGAAAAAACAGCAGGAGCTCGGGCTGGTGTCGTACCCAGAAGTGCTGTAACGTGTTCATAAGGACAACCATTCAGCGTTGCTTTGAACACCTCTCCGGATCACCACCTGCTCAGTCCTCTCCAGCTCCTGAATGATGATTAGCTAAAACTAAGATTTAATGTAAATTATCAATGAACACTTGACTGTGTGTGTCGGGCTCGCCCTGCCGCTCAGCCCAGCATGGTGCTCGCGCTATGATCCGCTTGATGCAAGACTTGCCGTTTGAAAGCAGAGCCCTGTGCCACATGGATGCTCGCAGCAGGGTTATCTAGCTGGAAAACAATAGCTGAACAGTTGACCCTTGCATACATGCAGACATGCTGCAAAAAGAAGGAAAGAAAGCAGCGTACGCTCAAATGCACATGCCAATATACAAACACATGGGCATCCCAGCTCTTGCTTGATTTGGGGCCCTCTGTTGGCGTTTCGATTGACCAGAAGGGCTCCCTGTGTCTACACCATGCTCCACTGGAAGGAACGAGGGGCCTCTAAATGTGGCAGAGCACTTTAGACACTTCGTTTAATAGGAAAACAAAAAATGTTTAATGTCAGAAAACTCAAGCTAAAAATCTTCAGCCGTTTCTAGAGTTCACTAAACTCTTTTTTTTTCTTCTTTGTTTGGCCAGGCAGCTTTCCCCCCTCCCTCTGCACATAAATGTCGTTTTTCCTCTTGTGTGATATACTATCTGGGTTATTACCAAGCGTGTAGGTGTTAAAATGGAGAGGAATATAAAAGAGAGGAGCGACAATGAAAAAAGCAGAACGAGAGTGAAGAAGAGACAGACGAGGAGTGTGTGAAAAAGTGTCAGAGGGGCGCGGGAAGCCGGGGTGGAAAAAAAAAATACGAAGGCTCCGGCTGTCCCAAATTCAATCAAACATCGAGGAATATTCGGAGGCTTTTTGATCAATTAATCTAGCAGATGGCACGAGTGCAGTCAAGAGATAATGCTGAATGAGTGAGCAGGAGAGAGGGAAAGAAGCAGGTGGAAGGTGTGAAAGTTCCTCCTTTCATGTGAAAGCAAAGCTTCTCTGCTTTCTCTGCTTTGAGACGCGGCAACTGATAAGACAGCAAGAGAAGTGTCATGTGACAGACAGTTAAGAGCAGCTCGTGTTGTCGTGCGTGCATATTCTTGTACGCTTCTTATGGTATATTTGTACTCACCTCCTATGTCTGTTTGTGTGTCTGTCAGGAAGGGGCGCAGCAGATTGCTAATATAGCAGGCGGCCACAGAAAGAGCGCAAACATCCAGCGATAATCAAAGGAAGACGAGGCTGAATTAGATCTCTCTCGCAGAAGCTACCTGCTGGGCAGAGCCTGCCCTCCGCTAACCCCCTCCCCGTCACTACACAGAGTTTAGCTGTGGAAGTGGTTCGAATATAGCCGCTTTATATTATCATTTAAATGGGCTAAAGAGCCACTTATGATACAGTCAATGGCAGCGAGGGAGCGGCGCGAGCAAACCCGAGAGGCACACCTGAGATGCAGCTCCACGTTCACCTGCGAGTGTGAAGGGGACGCTGCTGAAAAGACGGGAAGCAGCTCGAACACCCACCTCTCGTTTTGTCTTTCAAGAGTGGAACCAATCAGGGTCAGGCTGACTGCATGTTTACCGCTACCTTAATTTAAACCCCGCGCATAAGTAAAGACAAAATCAAAACAAAAGCGAAAGGCTCTGCCGGGTTCTGGATTAACCACAGGCTGTTTTATCTGCGAAATAAATTGCCTTGTAGACAAAAGAACTAATTCACAGGGTTAGAAAAACAAGAGGAACTCAATGAGGAGCATTCTCCCTGCACGTCAGCTCTCTCCCGCCGACGCAGCGTCTCTAATCGATGAATATTGAGTGGCTCCCGCCACCAGCATTTTAAGGGGGGGGGGGGGAAGCACCCACCTTAGTTCATATCTCATATTGATATTTCCTTGTCCTATTTTTTTTCTCTCTCTCTCTCCTCTTCCTTCCTTCATGCTCCTGAAACCTCAGTCAGCGGTGTTAAAAGTTTCTCCGCTCTAATAACTGTTCTAACTTCCCAGCTGTAATGACTGTAGGTGTTTTGCTCAGTTGATTTTTTCTTCTTTTTTTCTTCCCTCTCGCCGTTTTTCCTAATGAAAAGGTTGCAGAGGACCATGTTCCTCGCTGTTATTTACTTCGCCTGCGTTTCTTTTTCCTCGTGTTTGACATTCACAGCTCAGTGGTGCAGCAAGCCCGAAGCACGACAGCGTAGGCTAGAGCTGCTCCTCAGTGGGGGGTGGGGGTGGGGGGGTGCAAGAAAAAATATATTAAGGAGTACTCGTTTGCAATTACATGAAACACACGGGTATTCGGCGCACACAAGCCGGCACCACTGAGCTGAACCAGATAGAGCATGTACCGCTGGTTAATAGCCCAATTTATTCAGAGAATATTACTTATTAATTTGCATAATGATTCCGATGATTCAGACATTTGTTAGAGGCGGAGTACTGTGATTGATGGAAATTTAATTATGACACCTCTTAGTTATTAAACGGTAATCACGCTAAGCCACTTATCTTTAATACTTACCTTTAGCACACGAGGGCTGGAAGAAATTAATGGCAGGCAGTCACAGGTCTTAAACTCATAATTTCTTTCTTATATGTTATCATGCTTCCGACAGTACGCTGGTTTCAAATTTAACTACGGCACAAGGAATCCCGCTAATTAAAGACAGGCCACGTTGTGATTTTTTTCTCTCTTTTTTTGGGCCTTTGTCTGTTATTGTTGTGCTTTTTGCTTTCACATTTCCCCATGCAGGAGAAGAAGTGTTAGGAAAAAGCCTAATGGAGAGGTTCAGCACCCCGAGCGGCACTTTGTTCTTTAACCTGTTGTACCACGTTCTTGACTGAACCTCTTTAAAACGGAGACTCGCTCTTGTGCGTTTTAGCTCGCTTAAGAGGAAGACGAGGCTCCCGCCGAAAACACAAATTGCTTCGACAAATCACCGTTGAGCTGGGGAGGCATTTATCTGCCCGTGTGCAGCTAAACATGCAGGTTGCGATATGGATACCGCATCAAGACTTCAAAATGTAAGCAAGCACAGATAAAATGGCAGCGGCTCAAAGATGCAGCGGCGGCTTTGCGCGCCGAACTGAAAGTAATTATGCAGTAATACCGTTGAAAATGTCACATATCTCCCTGTTTACATTCTCCCAAGGAGCCGTTGTGAAAGAGCTACCGTTGGCGAGGAGTGAAAACGCAGCAGTCCTGAAGCACAATAGGAAGAAGCAGACCTTTATGCGGAGGAATAAGTCGTGCTGGGAGAGCTTTGTGTTCCCGTGACAAGGAGGTCTTATGCTGTGCATTTACTCTGCTCAACCCAGTTTTTCCCCATTTGCCTCCTAATTCTCTCTTTTACCATCTTTGCTACTATTTCTCAGGATGTCTGTGGCAGCCACTGAGGTGGGTTTTTCCCACTCTGAAACACTGCACATCCTGAACTGGTCCATTTCACTGATTACTCATCGTGTCTGCAGATGTCTCTGTGAACTTGCTCCACCTGCAGATGCTCTGATACCGCAGCATTTCTACGGATTTGCTTATGATTGAGCTCGTATAATGAAAGCCCCAATACTCACTTTTATATACTGTTCTAACTCGGCGTGCAAGGTGTGTGAAACTGCAGGTAACCATAGCAACAATACTTCTTCATGATGTGTTACCAGTTAACTGTCACTGGATCAAACTAACAGCTTTACTCCTTCATTTGCTGACGCTGGTAAGCAAGGGTTTTAAACCCTCGTGCTGTATGGTGGAATTCAGTTCAGTTTTATTTATATAGCACCAAATTACAACAATACTCATCTTAAGGTGCTTTATACTGTAAGGTAAAGACACGATGATAGAGAAAAAAACAGGAATCAGATGACCTCCTGTGAGCAAGCACTTAGCGTCAGTGGGAAGGAAAAACTCCCTTTTAACCGGAAGAACCAGCTCGGACTGAACCCCCCGGCTGCCCCCCTGGCCGCTCCCTCCCCTAATGCAGGGGGTGAGGGGAGGGAGACCGGACAATAGACACACTGTGCAAGAGAGTGTATATATATATATATATATATATACACACAAAGAGCTTTATTTTCGAGACATGTTTTAAAAGATGATCCTACTCAGGTACACATTTCTTTGAATTTGAATATGCCACTTTTATAACTATACAATATTTGTTTCTTTATGTTGTATATGTCCCTGTGCAGTCTCTTATTTTTCGTTTTTTTATTTTATATTCTTTACTTTAGTGTGAACCTGCATGCTCCATCGGCCTGTCACTTTGCTGCCGGAACACCTGAATATCCCTAATGAGGGACAATAAAGGACATTTCTGTTCTTCTTTCTACTTCTTTGATGCATAGAGAGTGAAGAAGAAGCACTCAATGCATCATGGGAAGCCACCTGCAGCCTAGACCCATTACAGCAAAACTAAGGGAGGATTCGCGGCCACTTGATCCGGCCCTAACTGTATGCTTTACCAAAAAAGGTTTTAGGGCTGATCATAAAAGTAGAGAGGGTGTCTGCCTCCAATCCAAACTGGGATCTGGTTCCACAAAAGAGGGGCCTGAAAGCTGAAGGAACCACGAGTAAGCCTGCAGAGTGAAGAGATCTAATGCAGTGATATGGTCCTATAAGGTTGTTATGATGAGATGGATCCAGGTAATTCAAGACTAACTTAGCTGACTGACAGTCATCTATAAGTGATGTTATTACTGGTTCTACTCTACCTGGGAACTTTACACAGCTTGCCACATTCACCCATTCATGCAAGCTTCTGTTCTTCTTAATCTAACATTTACACCGATGGAAGCATCAGAGAGCAACCTGGGGTTAGTATCTTGCCCAAGGACATTTGGCATGCAGACTGGAGCAGCCAGGGATTGAACCACCAACTTTCTGATTATTAGATGATCTGCTCTGAATCTCGAGCTATGCAAAAGATCCCCAGTTCAGTTCTGGGAGACACAAAACCCTTTAGGATTGTGTCATGAAAGGGATCGGGCGTCAAAATCTGCTAAGTCACACATGCACAGCTACTCATTGTAGCAGCTTGTTGAGAATAAGGGAGCAGTCGAAACAAGTTTTCTTAATTGCTTTTTAAAAGCAGTACAACAGTAGATTAGCCAGTTATTAGAAATTGTCATTTTTTCGACTGATCGCCTATGACCAGTGACCTGGAACATTTTGCAGCGATGCACCTACATGAACACACATCACAGTGTTTATAGTCTAAATTGCTATGCCTGTCCTTAGTCGAGCTTTTAAAACAATGAGAAGAATCTGTGCAATAAACTATACAATACAATAAATTAAGAAATGATTGTGGATGCTCGGGGGGATCATAAAGTAATAAAGATATTCTACCTCTGTTCTAATATTCAGCCATTAATCTTTAAATTGAAATTTCACCACATGTTTTTTATCATACCGTTTGTTTACTTCCACACCGTTGCAGAATTTCATCTGGCTTTTGCGATTAATTAAATAAAATAATGAGCTTTCGACTTCCTCAGTTCTTTAATAACATGCTTTCACAAACCTTTATAGAGCCACTCACACGTTTTTGAACCGACTGATTTACCCAAAGGTGGCAACGACTTTTTATTTAAGTGTTTGTGCTCTGTCAGAAACCTGCCAGCAATACCCATAACTATATTCATTAGTTCCTCACGACTATTTTTCATAACATTTCCCACTGCACTGCACTTTGTTTAGTTCATTGAGATTATTAGTAGAATAGCTTCCACACAGGTTTTAGAGTGGCTTTTTTACTCCGCATTGTTGATAATAAAACCATGTTGTGATCAGACGAGTCAGTTAAGAAATTGTATGATTTAATATTTCGTACTTCTCAGTTTGAAGAAATTAAATCTATTTGTCACCTGGAAGCTTTTGTGATTTGTGTAGAAAATACTATACTCTTGTTTTTATCTCAACAATGTTAAACTAAATTATCATAAAATGTACTGTCACACAGAGGAGGTACACCCGCACACCAACTGGGAGATGAAATGGCTCAGTCACACCACAGCAAAAATAGGACAGCAACCTCCTTGTGATTAGGAAAAAAATCAATGGTTACCCGGTGATTAGATTGAATATTTTCCCATTTGGCGATCGATTCCGAGTAGTTCAGGAGAATTAGAGGTTGAGCGTGCAACACTCTTAACCTCTGTGTGACCACTTTAGATCACAAGGTGATTGCACAGGTGCAGCTAACTTTCAAAGAATTGCTGTCTAAGTCAGACTGACTGCAATCACTCTCAGACAGATTGGCGAAGGCTTGCAAATAATTGGTGTCTAATTATATTAGATTCAAGCATTCTGATTAAGTTTGTTAGCATGATATCGATAACATGAATAAAAAGTTAGAACGCACAATTTTCGAACTTTCACACTCAACCTGCAAAACAGCATTTTTCATTAGTTTTCCCGACAACCTCTCCTGGCAACAAGTGCATGTTTTATGAGTGGGCAACTTACATTTTGCACTTCATTTAATCTTTCCACTAACCTTTCTACACCCACCGTGATCCCTGGCCTCTTCACTTCAGCTGTCATACAGTACACAGAAAAAAGTTGAAGAACCTAAAGCTAATTTCTTTTCCTCTCAAACGTGTTATGCAAACATGCAGTATTTGGGAGAAGAGATCAGGGGAGATCCGAGATTTCCAAAACAGAAATATCCGACAATACTCTCCACGCTGAATACCTCATTTTCTACACCTTGCCTTTTTTATATGTCAAGGCTACTTCAAAGTTATGCAGACTATCTGCGATGTGCTTTCCATAGAAATCATGTAGAAGGAGGAGAGGTACTTTGCAAGTTGTTAAAAAAAAAAAAGACAGAGCCAGCCTGCATAATATCAAACCAGTCATTCATGAATGACATGAAATTATGCACTGGCTTATGCAACAAGAACATTAAGCACTCGAGAAAGAAAAAGTAGAAAAAGCACGTCAAAACAAACCTCTGTTCCTTGATTAAAGGGTAAAAATCTTATTAGGACAGACAAAAGAAGGCGAGCTAATTCAAATTAGGATCACAAGGACACCGGCGTGTATTAGAAGAACTATTAAAGCCCTAAAAAGAGCAATAACCTGGATACTGTCTTTCACAAAATAGAAAGATGATTGGACAGAGAGGGCCTTTGGATACAGCTGTGGATACGGTAGCAGGAGCATCTATATCCACTGTCAGTACAATTATGTGAGGCCGACAAAAGATAAGCAAGCCAACATGCACGCACGAAACCTCACTCTGAACAAACACATTCAGTCGCAAACTGCAGAAGACTGAGAGCGTGGGGACGTAGTATCCAAAAGGCAGCCCTTACCGGGCTCTCAACAGCAGGTTCAGGCATTAAATGTTGTCTGAGCTGAGGTAAGAGATGAAACTGTAAAACTGGCCCCTGCCAGGAAGTGAAATCAGATAAATTGTGAGTTTGGATTTTAAGGCTTCCACAGAATTTGCTTCCCTAATCACACGAGGGAGTCGATTCCAGAGATGGAGAGCTTGGCTGGAAAACACTCTGCTGCCTGCTATTTTCTTTTTGCCTTGAGTGAGGCGGGTAACCGACAGACTCGATCTGAGGGCGCACGAGGATACAAAAGAAACACTGAGGTCAGATAATGCGAAGCGATGGTGTAAGGCCACGTAGTGACCGCTCCGTTAATAACGCTGAAGTCACAACAACTGGGCGCCGAGACTCTGTGTGAAAAAAAAGAGCTTGAATAGTTTGCCAGTAAATTATTCATGTGAAATGAGAACATGAGGTGGAGTTAAGTGTACTGTAAGAGTTTTAGCGTATTTAAATCGCTTTGACCAAACTAACTTTGTACTTTTCTCCTCCGTGTGAAAGAGACTCGCGACAAACTAAAACCTCCATTAGGCAGACATTTGCACCACATGGACCGAGTCCAAGTGAAAGTAAAAGGCAATTAGGCAGACAAAACAACCTTTCATTTAAGTTTTAGTAGAGTTAAGACGCTAATTTGTAACAGGTTAGATTGCAAAGGTGCTCCAAGAATGGCTAACTGTGCTGCTGAATCCAGAACATTAAAGGATGTTTGAAGAGGGCTTGCATTTACCTTCACAGGGGGTCTTACATGCTTTTGTTACATCTAGACTGGACTAATATAATGCACTGTATACTGGATTAGTCTGTAATGTTGCAGACAGATTACTGACTGGGACTGCGTTACAGAATCCAGTATGCTGTTTGTGTTTAAAGCATAGATGTTAAAGTAATTTTACACTGTGAGGCCACACAGTTTGATCTTAAGTGGGCCCGACCGGCAAAACTACATAATAAATGTGTAAAATTACAAAAAGTTCTGCTGACTTGTTATTATAAAAAGTAGAAAAGTATAGTTGTTGTTAATTCACAGAAAATGTCCTATTTTTATTTGTTTTATTACTGCAGAATCACTGTAATAGTGAAGAAATTTCTTTCGTTTCGTTTATCTGTTAATTGCTGTGGTGTACAGTACTATGAATGCCAATTGGGGGACTTTATCAATAGTAAAAAATAAATACAGCAAATATACATTTAAAGCCTTAAATGGTGTTATATTGTGGGACACATAGAGCCACTGTCTGTCAGTGTAAAGGCAGGAAATGTTTCTGTAGTTAATGCAAATTAAACCTAATAAAAAAGAGTTTTACTTCACAGAAAATGCACTATTGAATTATTTTATTTACTTTGCTGTACTCTACTTTTCTTTCATTTATTAGTTTATCTATTACTTTATAAGGGTAGGGAGCTCTTTATCAGGAGGATAACCAGTAAAATGTATGAAAATACAGTAAAAGGAGGATTGGTTGTTGTATTTTTTTTTTTATCATGAAGCACTTTTAGTTTAAATTTACTATATAAATAAAAGTACTTGCTCCTCCCTTAGTTTAAATTGTGAGCTCCATTAAAACTGTTGGGACTTTTTTTTAATTTAAAAATATATTTTTTTTGCAGGTCATTTTCCTCTTTGGCCAAAACAATTTTCTACTGCCTGCTTTTTTCTGGAGTCAGAATCTCTACTGAGGTGGCAAGTGCAAAGTTGGCAACAGACCGGCATCAATTATGAGAATAAGACACGGCTTGGGGAGAAAAAAACAACTCTTCAAATATGTAAAATGTATTTTTGTCGATCGAAACTCTCTGGCTGTTTTTGGCTGGATTTTTTTTGACATCTAATCATCCCTAGACTCGAGGAACATTGTTTTGTTGCCAGGTCTTTCTACCATCTCTGTCAACTATTGAATAAATTAATATTCTTAAAGCAAAAAAAAAAAGTATTTCTGGATCCATCTTTCTCCTGCTTTTATTACATTTCCCCAATGCTTGTTTTTGTCTCTTCTTTTGTGAGATTCTGTTTTCTGTCCCCAGACACCCAAAAAGTGCATTCCAGTGACTAATTTCCACTGTGCTTATTTACACCACGCCTTGTTTCCCTGCTCTCTGACAGCAGCTGTTCAGAGTAAACATCAGCATGTCAGCTACCCCACTATTTCACCCTGCGTTTCTCTGCTGTAATTATATGTATCAGTTTCTGGGCAGAGAAATAACTACACAGCACTCCCCGCTTCTCAGAAAAATTGTGACAGGGCTCCCTCCTTCCTGGAGAGGAGAATCTACTGAGTTTGTGGAAGTTAACGTACAGCATATCGCTGATTTAGGTGCGGAGAGGAGATCTGCCACGGAAAGGACAAACCTCAGATGGGATGCCAGTTGTAATGCGTTTTGCCAGCGTTTGCTTTCTTTCTCTTTTTGCATTTCTTAGTTATGTCTCAACACTCTTACATCAACTTGCTAGTTGTTCCCTTGCAATCTGCACCCTTCAGAAGCCAACAATCGGAAAAACCATAAACTCCAGTTGAGATACTAACTGGGAACCAATTCAGTGAGGAAAAAAAACAAGACAAAGTGTCGCTTTGGCGAAAGAATCATGTTTGTACGAGTTTGTAGAACTTTTTTATTCGGTTGCTAGTTGGTGCATTTTAATAAAAGCGTGCACCAGATCTGTCCATGAAAACAATTAATTTGGCGACGATGACTTAAGTTTGCTTTTGTTCACGCTTTCCTTTCATTTTTATCACGATTGTGCAGCTCAGGAAATGTGAGAGCTGTGGTTGTATCAGCATGAAATAGCATCAAGCAGTTTCTGCTGAAGGGAAGAAAATAAACTCTGATTTCTCCAGCTATGCCGACTGCTTGAAGGAAAACTGGAAAGCACAACAACGTGCAAAAGCATTAATATTATCCTTGTTATCCTTTAATGTCAGCGTGAGTGACTGACACATCCGGGGAAAAAAACAGAGGGACCTTCAGTTTGATGGAGCGGGATGGAAAACCGCAATACTTTGTCTTATGGTGACTCTCATTTGTAGCCCACAAGAATATATCACACATTTTTATCACTGTCACCTGCCACTGTTGTGCGTCTCACACACACACACAGGCCAGTACACGGCATGTAAGAGCACACGCGCAAAGCTTATTTCATGGCAGAGCAGAGGCCCATCTGTGTGGTGCAGACGGACGCTGCTGCTGCAGTGAGCAGCGGCAGGATGGATGGCAGGGCGAGGGGCTTTAACGGCCGCATTGTGCTCCATTGAAGGAGGAATTGATTAGGTTCACTTGGATGGCTCCGTGGCTTCTCGCTGGAGCGGTGGTAGACGTCTGATGGAGCGGTGATAGGGATGAGCTGGCACTGAAGAGGTTTGTAAAAGGAGGGTGCCAGGGCTGCCGAATGGACAGATGGGTGCTGATTGACAGAAAGATATGGCAGTAAAAGTATGTACTTTTGGGTGTTGCCGCGTAATTAACAATTCTCACTGGCAAAAAAATAACCTTTCCTCAACATTAGGACCTTTAAACTATTGGCCAAAAGCAAGCCATCTCATTAGCAGTGACCCGCAGATATATGGAAAACCTTTGAGGGCAAAATAAAGAAATCAGTCATTCGTAATTCGTTATTGGTTGTGCTATAACATCTGTCGGATCGTATACTACTGTCCAAAAAGAGGACTGCTTGCAGATATGAGATATACAGTACCACACGATATCAAGTAGCATAAACAGTTTCGTTATTGACAAGCACAGTTTTCGTCCTCTGGACAAGCTCTACAAGTCTCCACTGTAGGAAATTCTTCCTCATTTAGTCCTTCACTGCTGGATGAATCTGATGTGTAGCAGGTGTTTAGTTTCGTTGGTCACAGCAAATGATTTGCATCTTTTCATAGCAATCAGTGACCCTTTTTGGTCTCCGTGGAAGCATCTGGATTTGTTGTGATTCCATTTTTGTTTTTGAAGATTCATACAGTATTTTGTCACCTGTCTATAAAAAAAAAATCCTGACTCTCTAGAAGATACTTAACAACTGTAAGAACAGTCAGCTTTTTAAAAATAAAACTATTGTCTTGTTATAAAACTACATTTTTAATTACTTCAAACCACTGAAATTTCCCAGTTGACTAGTTGCGTATGGCATAATGTTTGTTTCTGTAATGTCATATTTCAACTAGTGCTGTCAGCGTTGATATCATTAAAATGACGTTAATGTCATTGAACTGGACATGTGTGTGCTTAATAAACTGGCGAATTACAGCAGGATTTTCCTATCCTCGGTCAGAAGGCACAGGTGACTTATATGATGAAAGAGAGGGTCCACAGCAATGATAGTTTAGGTCCCTTTAATCCAAAACATCTCCAGGAGTGAATTTGTGTGAGTATATGTAAGTGTATGTGTGTGGTTCTGTAAAATAACAGAAATTACAATTAGCAAACAATTAAAGTCAACCAAACTGATCTAAATAATACAGAAAGGGTTGAACAGAAATCTAATTCGAAAATGACTAAACCCCACCCCCTGGTGGACACAAATGGGCTGCTGCACAGGGATAGACTCCATCTTTACTTTGGGCAGCTCAGTTCACAAGGGTAGCGCCATTTTGGTCGAATCAACGTGAACATACAGTGACTGGTGGCTACACAAACTGCTGGAAAACTCTATAAAAGCATCACACAATGTACATAGACAAGTATATGATAAGTTACAACCATAGAACAAACAAATATGGCACTTACTTATCATTCACGCACACGCACGACACATGTTCAGTACAACAGCCCAGCTCCACCAGCGCTATCACAGCGAACCAGCGCAAACACAAAACAAGGGATGGGAGGAATGTACCATCTTAGCAGTGATTAGAGGGGGTCTGTGGAACAGTCTATATACACAAATCACAGGGGTTTTATACAGCCGCCCCCTAATGTGTATAGCACATTAGTAAACATTAAAAACCCATGTGACTATAACTAAGGACATTCAGCTGACAGTTCAGGTAAAGTGATAAGTTTTGACACAGGCCGTTGGTATTTATGTTCCCCAATAGCGACTTCAGCTACTCGCACCTGTCCATCCGGGCTGGGAAACACCTGTGTTACCTGTCCTACGGGCCAGGAAGCCCGTGGGAGCTGATAGTCCACCACCATGACCGTCTGTCCCACTTTCAAAGGTGGAGTAGTCCGGTTCCACTTCTGGCGAGGCTGCAGTCCAGGCAGGTAGCGCTGAATGAACTGAGTCCAGAACTGATCCGCCATGACTTGGCTGTGACGCCATTTTCGCCTTCCAAGTTTTTCTCTGGTGCCATAAACTGCCTGGGGAAGGGAAGCATCACGCCGCCCCATGAGCAACATATTTGGCGTGATCGGATCAACATCTGCAATATCCGAGGAAACATATCCCAGTGGCTTAGAATTAAGTATACCCTCTACTTCAATAAGAACAGTAAGCAACAAATCCTCTGGCACCGCTTGACCTTTGAGAGCAACTTGAAGTGCAGATTTGACTGAACGGATCTCCCGTTCCCAGGCTCCCCCAAAATGTGGAGCATGCGGAGGGTTGAAGTGGAAAGTGATGCTCTGTTCACTGAGCTTCTCCTGCAGTCGTGGCTCCATCGCTTTGAATGCCTCCTGCAGCTCTCTGTCTCCTCCTCTGAAATTGGTGCCCTGATCACTCAGTATTTCAAAGGGTTTTCCTCTTCGAGCAATAAATCTGCGCAGAGCCATGAGAAAGGAGTCAGTGTCCATACCAGTGAGAAGGTCGAGGTGAATGCAGCGGGTCGTAAGGCATTTGAATATAATGCCCCACCGTTTCTCTTGTCTCCTGCCTATCTTTATAGTGAAAGGGCCAAAACAGTCAATTCCTGTGGACCAGAATGGCGGCTGATTTAATCGCAAGCGGGTAGTAGGAAGATCAGACATCTTAGGTGGAACAGGATTGGCTCTCCACTTCTTACACTCCAAACAGCGATACTGATGCTTCCTTATGGCCTGTCTGCCTCTTAAAATCCAATACCTGCGTCTCAATTCGGCAAAGACACGTTCTGGACCAGGATGCAGGAGACGTGTATCATAGTCTTTGATGATGAGCTGAGTAGTAGGGTGGTCTGGTGACAACACGATAGGATGCAGAGTGTCAGTATCCATCTGCTCTGCCCGCCGGAGACGTCCACCTACTCGTATGAGGCCAAGCTGACTGTCATATTCTGAAGAAAGGTTAATCAGTCTGCTGTCTTTCTGCACCTCTTTCCCAGATTTAAGTGTGTGTACTTCAACAGGGAAGCTATCTTGTTGTGCCTGTTTGAGAATTTGAACTTCTGTCTCTAGTCGTTGTGCTGCTGACATAGGAGGGGCAGCCGCCCCGTGAGAAGACAGGTAGGTAGCCTGCACCAAATCAGCCCAGGTGTTGTATGCAGGATCAGACTGTGCCAAATCTGTAGTAACATAGGCACAGAAAGCTGATTTCTTTAACTCAGTATTATCTTCAGTGTCTGTACTCACAGTAGGTCGTGCTGGCCACTGCTCGGATGCTTGTTTCAGGAAGGGGGGCCCATCCATCCACTGGCTAGGTTTTGACAGCTCACGTAGTGGTTTTCCCCGGGTGATGTCATCTGCTGGGTTCAAAGCCGAGGGGACATACCTCCAGCTGGCGGCCTCAGTCAGCTCCTGTATTTCAGCAATACGAGTACCTACAAACACTTTATATTGGCAGGATTCAGACTGAATCCAATTCAGCACAGTGGTAGAATCGGTCCATAAAGTAGTCTCACTAATGGGCAGAGTAAGCTCACTGAGGAGGAGTCTGGACAGTTGTGCCCCAGCCAGTACAGCACACAACTCCAAACGGGGAATCGACAGTTTCTTGCGGGGGGCCACACGTGATCTGGCCATGATAAAGGCAGTGTGGACCTCATGTTCTGCTGATTTAAATCTCAAATATGCCACTGCTCCGTAAGCACTCTCTGAAGCATCACAGAAAACATGCAGCTGGAAAGTTCCCTCTTGGGTTGCTGGGGCTGTGTAGCATCTAGGCAGACAGATTTCTGGTAGATACTGTAGCTCACTCACCCACTCTTGCCACCGCTGGAGTAACTCGCCCTCGATGGGATCATCCCAGTTCCTGTCGTTCTGCCACAGACGTTGAACAATAACCTTGGCCCGGGTCGTGAAGGGGATGATGAAACCCAGTGGGTCGTATTGAGAGGCGAGGATGCTGTAGATGTTTCTCATGGTTGACTCCTGAGGAACCACTGGCCGACATCTGTAGGCGATCTGGTCTGTGGAGCAGTGCCATGCCAAGCCTAAGGTTGGTTCTTGAGGATCTGGTTGATGTTCAGTCAACCACAGCTCGCAGGTAGGGGACTTCACTTCAGTGGGGAGATGAGCAACGGCCTCTGGGTAGTTACTGGCCCACTGTCGGATTTCGAAACCACCAGTAGATAGCAACTCTCTGATGTTATCGACAAGTGGTCGTGCCTGCAAAGCAAAGGGCAGAGATTGCAAACAGTTATCGACATAAAATGAGCGCAGCACTGAGTCTAGTACTTGTTCATTGCCATCTTTATGATCCTGCACGTGGCGCTGAAGGGCATATGTGGCACAACAGGGGCTGCATGTGGTATTTGCCGTCAGTGTTGTAGGCTTGTCTGTGCCATAGTAGACTGATGAGGATGTCTTTAATGGTCGTGATGACTTGTCTCTACGATCTGAGCGGGGTTTATCAGATATGTAGCTTTCTGTAGCCCTTCGTGATATCTGTATGGCCTGTGACTTCCTCTCCAACCACTGTGCAAAGTCAGGGAGAGTATAGGTGTTAGCTGAGTCACTCTGCAAGATGCCCTTTGCAAGACAATATTCAGCAAAACTGTCTTGATAGGAGAAGGGGAGTTTACTCAAAAGCCTGTCCACATGGGAGCCACACTGTAGTTCGCTCTTAGCAGGTCCTTCAATGGAGTTTAGTAGTCCCACCAGACTACTAACTGATAGAGCAAAGTCTTCAAACCCCTGTGCATCTCCAGCTTTCACTGTAGGAGCTCTCAAAATGTTGTTAATTTCACCTTGGACTAATTGGCGTGGTTGTCCATAGCGCTGCTGTAGAGCCTGCATTGCTTTAGTGAAGGGCATAGGGTCATGCACATATCTCTTTGCAAGCTGAAATGCAGGAGGAAACTTTAGATGATCCAGCAGTACTTGGAATTTGTAATCCTCAGATAGATGTGGGTGTGGTCCCAAAACTCCATCCAGACCTTTCTTCAGTAGCAGAAAATCACTCTCTTTTCCTGTGGTGAAACGGATCAGATTGGGTTTAGGAATGCCATATGAAGAGGAAATAGCCATCTCCATCAAGTTCGGTCTCTGAGAGGAAAGCAGAGATGAGGAGTGTTGTGGGCTGCTCTGAATTACATCATGCTGTGAACTGACAGGTGGCGGTGCAGCTGGGGCAGGATGCTGATAGGTATACTGTGAGCTAACAGCAGGTGGCAGCACTGGTGTAACGTATGGCTGACTGAGAGGTGGGCCTGAAGTCCAAGGCGGATAACCTGGAAAGGGCATGCCGGGTGGCAGCGTGACAGGGTACTGCATAGTGCCTGGGGTACTAAACTGAGCAGCACTGTGTGGCACAGACCTCTGTGGGGTTGATGATGGCCAATTCAGGTCTCTTTGTTGATACCAGGGAGGATGTGGCTGGTCAGTTGCTGTTAATGCAGACCGGGGTACCACTGGTGTTGGCTGAGCAGCTGATGGCATAGAAGAGTGGACGTATAGAGGGGGCTGAGGAATAGGTTGGTTAACAGGGAGAGTAGGAGCTGTTGACTGTAATAGTTGAGGGTTATCAACATGATGAGCTGTGGAAGGGGAGGTCTGCTGTACAGTATGAAACTGAGGGCCAGGTATTACTGGAGATATGGGAGGGATGTTTCCTAGTCCGCCCATAGGAGGATCTTGTGTAGGATTATTATCCACAGTTAGTAAAGGCATACTATGGCTCCGGACCTGGGTTTGTAACTGTACTTGGGGGGTTCTTTGGCCAAGGTTCAAAGACGCTTGTATAGTGCTTTGTATCTCCCTCATCTGCTCCTGTACCTGAATAACACACTGCTCCATCCTCCTTATTCTCTCCATCTCTGGTGAGCTGTCGATGCCAGCTGTTTGGTGTATTGGGGTAGTTGCGTTAGTATTCGGTGGAACTGGGTTAGTCGGCTGGGGGGGATAGGTCCAGATGAAGTCATCCAGATATCTTGGGACCCTATGTGGTCTCCTGTGCCGGGCACCTTGTTGTTCTTCATCATATCGGGATGTCGCCATGTTAGGAAAAGCTGTAATTAATCCGGCTCGAAGGACCACTTGAACTGGACATGTGTGTGCTTAATAAACTGGCGAATTACAGCAGGATTTTCCTATCCTCGGTCAGAAGGCACAGGTGACTTATATGATGAAAGAGAGGGTCCACAGCAATGATAGTTTAGGTCCCTTTAATCCAAAACATCTCCAGGAGTGAATTTGTGTGAGTATATGTAAGTGTATGTGTGTGGTTCTGTAAAATAACAGAAATTACAATTAGCAAACAATTAAAGTCAACCAAACTGATCTAAATAATACAGAAAGGGTTGAACAGAAATCTAATTCGAAAATGACTAAACCCCACCCCCTGGTGGACACAAATGGGCTGCTGCACAGGGATAGACTCCATCTTTACTTTGGGCAGCTCAGTTCACAAGGGTAGCGCCATTTTGGTCGAATCAACGTGAACATACAGTGACTGGTGGCTACACAAACTGCTGGAAAACTCTATAAAAGCATCACACAATGTACATAGACAAGTATATGATAAGTTACAACCATAGAACAAACAAATATGGCACTTACTTATCATTCACGCACACGCACGACACATGTTCAGTACAACAGCCCAGCTCCACCAGCGCTATCACAGCGAACCAGCGCAAACACAAAACAAGGGATGGGAGGAATGTACCATCTTAGCAGTGATTAGAGGGGGTCTGTGGAACAGTCTATATACACAAATCACAGGGGTTTTATACAGTCATAACTGCTGTGCTAACGCGTTAACGAGCTAACCACGCTAACGTGTTGACGCCATGCAGCCCTAAGTCATTTTAACAAGATTAACGCTGACTAATTTCAACACTATATCTTTCATTGTTAGTAGCAAAGTCTGATTCTAAGTACTGTTATTTCTGTAATCACCTCAAATTTCTCTGTAATGTGATGTAATGTAAGGCGTTACTGTTCCTAAAATTAATTTATCACATTGCAGCTAATCAAACAATCATGTGATGACTTGTGTTGCAAGCGTTCCACACCAGGTCATGCTCAGGACTAGATTTTGTTTTAGCCAATATGGTAATTACGGGTTATTCTAAGAAAAACACTGTGCTAAGAAGTTTAGTATATGCTAGTTTAGTGTAGGCTAATCTGGTTAGCAGCATTGTGGTCAAGTTTACAAGAGTGCTGGATTTGTGCAGAGCGGCTGCGGTCTTTGTGGTCAGTCTGAGATGACATCAGGCTAAATCACCAAAGATAATACTGATTAGATTCAGTAAACTTAGTAACTTTTATGGGTTGGAAATCTGCTATGCTAGCTCAGCTAACTTAAGCTAAATCCATATAGAGGAGCAGCAAAGGCCAGCATATCATAGCTAACAGAGCTCACACAGCAAATTATGTGACTTATTTCTAAGTGATTCTTTTCCCTACATTGCAGCCCTACTTCCCAAATCCCTTTAGCCCCAGCTGATGACCGCTGTTTTTGGAGTAAGAACACCAAAACTGGATGCAGCACATTAAAAGTGGTCAGTACTTAATAGTTTATGCCCTCTCTCTTTTCTTTTTTCATTTTAAAGGTTGCAGTTACAATAATCTGAAATATAAACTGCACAAAAATTGTCATCACTGATGAAAACGACATACTATCAAGAATAATGCTAAAACCCACTGCATGGAATCTGAGTTCAGCTTCAGCCTATACACGGCAATCAACCATTCATTGTTTCC
The DNA here is from genome assembly GCF_056152115.1 of Neolamprologus brichardi. Lineage (NCBI taxonomy): Eukaryota > Metazoa > Chordata > Actinopteri > Cichliformes > Cichlidae > Neolamprologus > Neolamprologus brichardi. The sequence continues at coordinate 33,553,309 of NC_142106.1, read as the reverse complement.
AGTATTTAATAATATTCAGTGGGTTCTCTTGTCACACTATTTTTTGCTAGTGCAATGACCCATTTTCCCGACAGGGATCATTAAAGTTACATCTAATCTTAATAAATTGTTCGACTCCTAATAGAAAGATGAGAATTATGGATGGAAAAATAGAGCAACTACTCACAAGCTGTCTGCAGAGAATCCTTGAACTGAAGTCAAGCACCTCCCCTGTCTACAGGCTGTGCATAGTGAATGGAGAATGGATTTCCATCTCTGACTTTATCCTTTTTACTGTCTGCTTTTGTGCTGTTTGATTGAAGGCAGCATAGTTTCGGGAGCTGAAAGAAAGCGACAGCTGCAGCTGTGTCGCGCAGACTTCTCTACTCCCAGTGCGTTCACAGAGTGAAAGAAAAGTTTTAATAAACATACTGGAAGCAATGAAGATAGCGTAGCTCTTATTTTTCTTCCTTTTCCATTAGGACTTTTATCCATTTGTCAGCACTTCCCCAACTTCAGCATGGATAAGTGTTTCTTCTAGTGTTAAACATACTTGAAGAGAGAAAAAAAACATCGCAGTGATGTTAAACATGCTCTGAAAGCTCCAAAAATAGTTTTTGCAACATAGATTGAGTTTGCACGTGAAAGTTTACCTGTTGATCAGGCCTCGTGTCTTTTTGTCTTGCTGCACACAGTGCTCTCAGGTCATTGCAGAGTTCCTTCCCTGTTGTCCTGCAAAAGCTAGAAGTGCTCATAAAATAGAAAAACGGTTTTAAAGTTGTGCATTAAAACAGCAGTAGGTAGAAATCTAGAGAAGATTAAGAGTTCCAGAATTTGGAAATACACGGCTTTTCTCCTGCAGCTCTCCCCTCCCAATCCCAACTTTCTGCCACTGGAAGAGTGTGGGTATGTGCATGTACTTCGTAGAAAATAAGTCGGTGCTTTATTTGGACTTCACGTAGGACTCAAGCCACACTCTGCCAAGCGAGTGCCCCGTGCTTAACCAGTATAAACCTTTATGGACTTTTTATACCACTCACCTGATATATGGTCTGAAAAAAAAAAACCTAAGATAGGCCTACATCTCCTGTCGAGGGTTATATTTTTTAAAGTCTGAAAACACTTCCCACGAGAGGTGCAGGAGTCTAGTTTTCTCTCAGGAGCACTAGACTATTCTAGACTATTCCAGCTTATCCAGATAGCCTTTAGTAGTTGCTGTCACTGGTATTCAGGCATATGTATGTCTTCTTTTTTTTTTTTTTTACTTTTTTTTTATTGAGCATTAACAATGTAGTACAAAGACATAGATATAGCAAGGCCACAATGCTCCTTTTTATATATTTACCCCACCCCAAGAACATATTGGACACCGATCCAGAAGGGGAAAGAAAGTAAAATAAATAAATGAATAAAGTGAATTTAAATGAGGTACCAGGAAGTTCACCATATTTGAAGATGTGCACTTAAAGGGGAATAGTTTACACAAAATTAATCACAATCACACAGAAAAAAAAGGATTTACAGCAGCTGTCAAGCATCTTTCCTTCGACCCCTTGAGAGCGTACTTTATCTTTTCCAACTGTATAAATTGTGTCAGGTCACTAAACCACAAAGGCATATGTATGTCTGACAGTATGTCTCACGTTAATTTAAGCCTCAAAAAGTGTGATGTACACAATAAGACAATGCTATGAGGCTCCAGATAGAAATAAACTCAGCCAATTAAAAATGCTGTTCCTTCAAAGTGTTGTGATTTTTGCACTCTAGCACTTCCACAGCTCTGAATTGCTGTTAAGAAAACCAAAGAACTGCATTCACAAGTATGTCATGGACCCAGAGTTTTGAGTTTCTGTGAACGGTTTACGATTCTGTTTTGGTTTGTATTGTTTATCACTTTCCTTCATCTCCCTGTGGTCTCTGTGTTATGGTTAAGCAGTATTTAGCTTGTTCCCTTTTGTGTTCCCTTCTGTTCTAGTGTCGTCGCTGGATTTCTGTCTTTCAACATCTCCTGTAAGAAGCTAATCTTGGCTCCACATTCGTGGCTCCTTATGTACCCTTGTTCAGATTATTCCTCGAAAATAGAAATAGAATAGATAAGAGAATCGATAAGGAATCGAATCGATAATGGAATCAGAATTGCTAAATTCATATTAATTCCAATCCCTAACAGCGACTCTCCCATCATCTTGGTGAAAAATGAATGCAGCTTTGGATGGGAAAAATTAACATGTGCGCCATCTTTACTGCTAAAGGTCGTCCAACAAAATATTAGAGTGTGTGACTTTTCAACAAAAAGATTTTTGTCTGATTCGATGTTGAGTTGACAGTTCATCTCGTGGTTTCTACACAGCCAAAGTGAATAGTCTGTGTCAGTCTGTGGGGGTGTCTTAAATAAAGTTCCACCTAAAGCAGTGAGGGGTGTCCATAGCAACAAAGCCCAGCAAAACACAATGGGATCCAGACACGGTGCTAAACTACATGGAGTGGATATAGTTTCGAGAGGCACGTCTTTATGACATGTCAACCCACCATGTTTATTTTTTGTCGTCTCCACCTCCGTTCTTTGGTCGGCATTTTGAACAATGAGCTCAATATAGGCAGAAGGTGGAATACAAGAAGACCACAAGCACAGCGTGATGATTATGATATGATTGGCTATACAGAAGGCGTAGAAGGTTATGTAAAAACATCCACGTGTCTATTTGGCCAACACAAATAGCTGCACTTGAATTTGAAGGCCAGCAGTTTCCGTTGACAACTTTTGCATGCTCTTCTTGTATTTCTACTGCATTTATCTCACCTTCTCAAAACAAACGCTTATTTTAAAACTCAGCCAAAGAGAGAAACTGAGCCCTCCTAAGTAAATCCTTAGCGTTGGGTGCTGGCTGGGTGCAATAAATCCAGCCAGGCCGGCATGGGTGGGAGGAGAGGAGAGCCAGGAGGTAATTTGTGGACAAAAAAATGGAGCATTTTTCCTAGCTGCTCATAAACTAAAACACCCAGCCTGGCACACTAATCCACGGACCACCAAACTCTCCCCTCACCAGCAGACAGGTTGACATCACCTTCGATCATGGCTAAGCTATTGCGAAGGGAAAGGCCGTCATTTATTTCCCATGATCCCGTGGGAGGCTGGAAGAAGGCAGGGCAAAGATGTGAAGGCAGGATCACACAGAATATTATGACCTCCTTCTCTCACCTCTCCCGCGCTCGTCTTTCTTCTGCTTGTGAAAGGTGGACGGGAGCAAACATTGGTGTGTTTGTGGATGTGTGTGTGTGTGTTTGTGGGTGTGTGCACATGTAAGAGAGACAGAGAGAGAGAAGAAAAGCTTTGATTATGGGGAGTGTGTGTGAGAGAGTAGCAAAGAGGGAGATTGTGTGGGAGGGATGTGAGTTGCAACCAGCAGAGAAAGCAGCGCAGGGCCGTTTTTTCCTGATGAATCTTTAACACGCACACAGGCAGCAACACACAGAGACACACAAAAGAAAACATTTAATTTCCAGCAGCACAAATAGGACCTCTCCACCATGAAAGCAACAGACACCTTTATCCTTTTGGGTCTTCTGTGTGCACTGGTGTGTCCAGCGAGGATCGCATGGAGCGGTGCATGTTTATGCATGACGGTTGCACTTTTTTGCCCTTGCATTTAAGGTTAAGAACACACATCCTCTGCTGCTCAGGTTCTTTTGTATGGAGACATATGCATCTCTTCGGTCAGTGTTATTACCACCTAAAAGCTTGCTGGCTGTGGATTTATACTCGTGTGCGACTCTGCCTGTGTAGCCCGTCCCTTCACGGATCAATGCATTAAAGCCCGCTGCTTTGAATACCAAACAAGGCTTTGGCTTGCACCTCCAGCGCCGGTGTGCTGAACAGATTGCATGTGGTCACTCTCCTCGCTGCACACCAATTGCCTCCCACAGAAATGCCTTCTTCTCCCCGAGCAGCCTGAGAACCACTGTGTGCTATTTAATAGCAGCCCCAGCCACCCTCTCTTGGCGCGGCACGCAGCCTGCCGAGGCTTGCTCGGTAAGCAGCACTCCCCATGCTCCTACATGCAAAATTTATGACTGCAGCAAAACACAAAAGAAAAGCGGGATCCAGTTCTGTCTCGTGGAGCAGATATAGGTTTTCAAATCCCAGACTCCTATATCCCAAGACATTGTTCAGCTGTGTGTCAGTGGCAGAAGGAGTAAGGAAAGAGGGAAAGATTAAAGTGTTCCTGTCTAACACGTGTCTATTTTCATCCTACTCTACAGAGTATAAAAGCTTCTGTCTTACAGTTAGAAGAGGGAGCAGACTCCCGAGCACAACTGGGCTGCCTCTCGTACCTGCACTGGGTACAGCTGGAAGATTGGCCCATTTTTCTGGTGCTATAAAGGCAGCACCCGCCTCTAGAGCTGACTCTCTGAGCAAACAGTGATTCAAGTTTGGAGAAGAACGTTAAAGTTTGAATATTAATGTCTGACTTAACTGTGCAGCTGCACAGATAATCACAAAATACAAGAAGACTCATTTCAAAGTAAGACGGCTGATGTCCATACAAGCTTGGAAGGAATAACAACGGTATTGCCTATCAGAATTTAAAGATGTGCACATGTCATTTTCAGTTAAACTAGTGAGCAGATGGAGACTCTGTCGCTTATCCGTCTTACACCCCTTTCACATAGGCCCAGGTGCTGGTTGGCGACAACCACGTGTAGGGAAACATTTATATTCCGCAAGTGGTTATGAGTGGTTGCTGGAGATTGCTAGTAGTTGCTTGGTGAAAACAGTTGCAAGGAGACTGGTGCTCCAGAAACCTTGTGATCGCTTTAGTTGCTAGCAGATTGTCGTGGACACCAGGAGTCGTCTCAATGAGAGACGTAAACTGAAACCACATGCTGTTCAACCTTCAAAGTAAACCTTGTAACTTCAATATATGTTGCTACCGCTCCAATCGTTAAGCCAGTGTCTTCAATACAAACTACTGGTGACTGCGGTTATCTACTAGTGAACAAGGAAATCACAAGGAGATTTTTAAAAGCAACAATTTCTTTACAACGGATTTTACCTAGCAACCTCCAGCAACCACTCATTAGACCAGGGGTGGGCAACTCCAGGCATTGAGGGCCAGTGTCCTGCAGGCTTTAGAAATTATCCTGGGTCAACACACCTGAACCAAATGATTAGTTCATTACCAGGCCTCTGGAGAACTTCAAGAAATGTTGTGGAGGTAATTTAGCCATTTGAATCGCCTATGTTGGATCAAGGACACGTCTAAAACCTACAGGACACCAACCCCCGAGGCCTGGAGTTGCCCACCCCTGCATTAGACCAGTAGTTACCATGGGGTCACTAGGACAGGGGCATAATGTTGTCAGCACCATGCAGAAAAGAAGGTTTTACCACTACTACTAGCACACTGGCCCACTTAATTCAAATCCCACATGCATTATCTTCTGTTTCAACAAAAATTGCACGTTAGCAAATGTGACTTTGTTTAATATTTGTTGTGTTTGGCATGGTAAAATACTGACTCAGACATTTATACATGACATTAAGGCACAAGCCACAATTAAGTTAAAAAAAATGGCAGGTGCTGAATAAACTTGGACAGCTTTTTAAAGTAAGAGTCAACCAAGCACTCAAACACACACAAGGTTTTGCCTGCTGGGTACCGCTGAATTTAAAGTCAGTCATTACATGCTTGACCCCCATGTCATCTTCACTCCTTTCGAAACTCCTGTGCTCATTAATCCATATTCTAAAATGTCATTTGGTCATCCCCTTTTATTGCCGCTCAGAGTACGAAGAAGTGATAAAAGATACAACATGGGTGGATGCGCGGGTAATAGCTTGCCCGAGTTTGTGTTGTCCTACGTTTTCCAAGCAGCTGCACAATTGATTGGCCTTAATGATATTTTCAAGGGCAAGAAGCTGAAGAAACAAAGCTGTCCAAAGTCCTGATAGAACTCTGTCCATAAAGTGCCTGTCAGTGATTCCAAGGTAGGTCTTTTTTCCCCTCCTTTCATCACCTGTGAAACAGAAAATAAATGCCCTACCCACATTGATTTGAGCTTTAATAACTGAACTGCTCAGGCACTTATAGAAAGTGAAAAAAAATTGCCAAAGTGGTCACTGCTTTTTGTCACCTACCATTTGGACACTGTCCCTGCACAGAAAATGACTGCATGGGCTGTTTGTACAGGCTGTTATTATGACCCACAGCTGTGTTCTAAAGTTGTGGGACTCCAGCGGTTTTATAAATGAGTGTATGTAAAATGTGAGCTGCTGTAGCTGCCTTCAAATGCAACTACATTCCTTGTGTCCACATAGTGATTTAAAGTAAAGCAAAAAAAAAGGCAAAACAATATCCTTGACTTGTGCTCCTCCTACCACAGTTTTACTGACGTTTTTTGTTCTTTATAAGTGGAATCACCCCAAACGCTTAGATGGATTGCTTTAGAAACTCTTCATCTAACATGCTGATTAGGATTTTGTTAAACTAGCTTTGCATTGTCCAAATCTGATATATTGATATTCAAGTTTTGCTTTCTCTGATGTGTATGGATGGTACTGTCTCTTCTGTCAGCTTTTTTTTTTTATTTTAATTTATAGTATCAATCACAAAACAAGACAGTACCAACCCAGCCATCCATTTTTCTAACCATTTATCCAATTCAGGGTGTCAGGGGGGACAGAGCCGAGGCAAACCCCAAACAGGTCACCAATCCATCACAGTTGAAAATATCAACTGTTTGCACTAATCGTACAATGTTAGCATTTAACTTTTGCTTGAAATTTAACTCGTATTGTGCCGTTTCTATGCAGCAAATGGCTTTTTTCTGTTACTGTGGCTATAAGGCAAAAAATTAAATCAATCAATCATCAAACCAATAAAGCAATCAGCAGTCCATCATTATTTAAAGAGTTATGGGTCAGTCAGTTCGTAAACTAAATCTAACATGGTGATGTAATTGCCTCTCATGGAGACCACCAAAGGAAAAGGAAGACCAAAAGTTCTCTCTTCTGCAGAGGATGAGTTTGTTACAGTTACCATCCTCAGCAATTGCCAATTAACGTCACCTCCGTGTTAGGGCGATCTGACCAAAAAAGGGGAGTGATTGAGTGCTGCATCAGACAGCCTGGCCCCCGCAATCACTCAACCTAAACCCACTTGAAATGGTTTGGGATGCAGTAAAAGAAAAGCATCCTTGTGCACATATGAGGAAACTCCTTCAACACTGTTGGAAAAGCATTCCAGGTGACTACTTTATGAAGCTTGTTGAGAGTAAGTGAGAGTGGGCTGTTATCACAGCAAAAGGTTACTTTGAAGCATCTAGTGGACAGTTCCCAACTATTACTCAGTCCATTAGAACAAAAACATCATCGGCGTGTCAGACCTCACTTTGGCTCTCTCCGTTTCCATGCTCACAAAGTAGAGATCGATCGGACACAAAATGGGTATTTACAGTAAACCCTAATTTGTCCTTTGTACAGTTTTGTACAGAGATGTTGACTGCACAGTCAACGTGGTTACAAAAAGTATTATTGGTCAATTCAGCTGGTAACAAGGAAGGGGTTAGGACCAGCATATTTTGTTGGTGCATTCAATTTTGAGTTCCACTTTGCCCAAAAAAGTCAGAGTCAAGCCGACTGACGTCATAAATAAACCGATATTGTCGAGAGAAGTTCGGTACGAGAACAAAATAACAGTTTGCTTGAACAGGCATACATAGGTCAGACCATTAATTGGGTGTTGTGACGCCACTCAAACCGAACGTGTTTGCAGTTAAAAATAGGCTTTATCCATACGGTGTCTGCTCAGGAATAATTGTTTAGCATTGAGTGGTAAATAACAAGTGAGGCTTGTCTCCCATTGTGATGTCAGTGCTGCTGACCTCGCCGACCGATCTATTGTAACACGGTACTGTGCATTGTTCACTAAACGATGACTAATAAATGCTGTTAGACTTTAAAGAGGATCACATAAACACTGTGCACTCACATTCAGTATTTGAAAAGTAGACTATGTTGAAATGTATCATAATAAAAATCATCTGATCCTTAGCAGGTCTAAAAATTAGATAAATATATCGTCATGTTAACTACAGCACATTATGTTGATTGACTCCTTTTATAGAAATAGAATTTTTATTCGTTTGGTGATATTGTTGTGTGTTAACACAATGCCAAGGAGGAAAAACACCAGCAAAGATCTTAGAGAAGCTATCCGGTCTTTTAGTGATGACGTGATGAACCTCGTTTCCTAGCCCAAACTACACTGCGTTTAATAAGGCTGTTGTCTTTTTAACATGTTTTAATACTTTGTATCTCGTCCTATTTAATCTCAACTAGCCCTAAAAACAGTCAGTGATCACTGTCGGCCTTTCTCGGTTTTTATTACCGCTATTCATTTTAAGGCTCAGTTTTTAAAACCTTACGATGTAGCTACAGCCCAGTCCATGCAGCAGTATATTAATAACTAACCTCGTATTGTGGATGAATTATCTCAGTTGTTCTCCTGACTGAAGCTTGGTCCTTTTACAGCATCCTGCCATGCAACTGCATTTATCCCTAACCTTCGCGAACCCTCGCATTAACTTTTATTGAGTGGAAAAAAGTTGGCGTTCATCCTCCAGCTTCACTGTGTTTATGTTATGCTAACATAGCTGTGTAGCTAGCGATCAGGTAGCACATCATTATATACCAGGTAGTCCAACTTCAGTAACCCTACAAACATCGACTGCTGTTTACTTTCCTGTCTTCATTTATGTTGGAAGTGATAGCAGAGCTATTGATTTTTTTCAGAAATCTCTCAGCCAGAACATGGTATATTATATTTACACGGAAACGAGCGAGCTAACTTCCTACAAACGTCTAACCCCGTTAAATTTCATAAATTCTGTTTTCATGCCTGGATGTTAAACTTAGTTGTTACACCTGGTAGAGCAGCAAGGCTGATTGTTTTATTAAAGATGAAATAATTTAGACAGTTTTAACTCAGTGATGCCACAATGTTCGTTTGACTTTGGGACCTGCAGCGGAGTTTGGGCCCAAACACGGCTAATGACATCAGACTTAAAGACCGGATTGTTGTTGCCCATCAATCTGGAAGGTTTATTAGGGCACAATTTGAAGTCCAACATTCAGTAAAGTGTGAAAGATTATTGACTGTACTGAAGACAGCTGCCATTCGTCCCAGGAGTGTACATCCCTGGAAAATTCACCCCAAGATTGTGCAATGCTCTGCAAAAAAGCCTCTGAGCTACATTTGAGGCTCTGCAGGCCTCAGTTAAGCTAAATGTTAAAGAACAGTTTTTATCATGGCTCTGTGTGGTACGTGTAACATAGATTTTTAATTTATTTATTTTTTTACAACAGATTGTTTCAACTTATTTATTTGGGTCTTTCCACTTACATGTGTTTTTACTTTACTTATATTCAAATGTTAATTAAAGAAAGTTAAGAAAATATGGAAAAATCAGGAGAAGTCTGGATACTAATCCACAGGGCTATTATTTTATGTGCTGTTAACTCCAGCTCTCTGTTATTACATGCTTGAACACACAGCTTTGCTAATACAAAGGCCTTGCCCTTTCTCTAAAGTTTTAACCAAAATCTATTAATTATTGCCGTCTGTGACATTCTCTTTTCTATTTTAAATGTATCCAAGAAATATCTTCATAGTTTCTGGCAGGCTTCCTAAAATGCCCATTAATCTTAATTTTGGACTTATCCGAGTCTCGCTTTCCTCTCAGAGTGATAGTTAGTATTTCCACTGGCGGAGAAAATAGCTTTTTAAGATTGCCATGATGTGGCAACAAATCACATTCTGACATCACCGAAAAGGGGTCAGAATCAATCAGCTGCCCAGTGGCCTTTGACATTCAATAAACGTCAGCGGGTATTTATATGCGTCCTAACAGCTGGCTAAAATAACAGGCCGCAGATGACAAAATATGATAACAATTAGACAGGCCGAAGCGTGTGGGCCCCTCACATCTGCATGGATCACCGGCTGAATCACAGCCTTGGTGGGAAATAGAAGGAGACAGACTGTAGGGAGGGGAAGATATGAGGAAGATGGAAGGTGGAGGATGAGGGGGCTGGGGTAAGACAGAGTGAGGAATCATCACGCTGATGTGGTCATTTACCAGAAAGCATCGTTCAGCCCACACAAACCCAAATGCCACCATCTAAATCCAGCCTTAATTAGGCCCACGCTGAATGAAGAGGACAGGAGGCTGAGGGGACTAACAATATCAGTTGTTTACAATAAAATCAACCACCTTGTTATGGCGAATGTGTGACAAGGTGATAAGGTCACACATGGGACTCCATTATAGCAAAGTAGATGCAGCTTTATCTGCTGAAATTGATCCCAGCACCCTTTGCTTGTTCTGGTTTACACATTCCTCACAGAGGGAAACACAAAAGCATCCCAGAAAACCTCATTCGAAATCCAGAACTCATTCTAGTATCCGTGCTGCTCATTGGAAAATTCTGACGTATACGTTAGTAAATATGACCGGGAAACTTAAGTTCAGCTGGCTAAAGGATAGAGACGAAGCATCCTGCCCTGTGCATAATTCATGATGTATATCATCAGCGTAACGTGTTACAGCGAGAGCAGACAGTCCCGGGATTGAGATTAAAACACTCCCGACGGCTTATGCCCTGTGTATGTGTCGGCTGCAGATAATGGCCAGTGTCCAGCGTGCCTGGTTTTATTCATATTCAGCTTTGCTCACACGCCTGAGTTATGTCCTTCCACAGGTGCGGAAATAACAACCCCACTGCTGCCTTAATGGGCAGTCTCAGCACACTCTGCCTTCCTCTTCTTCTTTTTTTCCTCACCCTCTCTTTGATTGATTGTTTTAATTTAAAAATAACCCAAGTTATCTATTTATTTTTGGTTTATTTATTTCACTGAAAGGGCTCCTATCGGTCACTGGCAGGTAGCACAATTCCAATTTCCAGAGACGTTCCCCACCAAAAATGCAGAATGAGTCTAATAATGGCCTTTCGCTCTATCAGCCTCCCTCTCCCGCCCCTCGCCCCTGACACCTTTTGGCTCGTGTTGTCAGTCAGTCATTGTGTTCTTCAGAGCGGGGAGATAGGTCAAAAAGACAGACATTTGGCATTTTATGTGAGGAAATGTGGTGGAGTAAGTTAGCCATTAAACTGTCTACAGTAGTGGAAAAACTTATTCAGCCTTAAAAATGCAGGGTATCAGGTCAGTGCTTCCTATAATTCTAGTTTTTTGTAAATGGTTATGTATACATCCCACATTAAAGCTCACATGAGAGTTTATTTCGCAGTATGTGACACTATGTGACTACTTGTAGTCACAATGAGTCTCGTTGTTGTCAGAGTTCAGGGGACAATCGCTACAGTGCTTCGTGCTGATAGGAAGGCAACAGTAGCTCAAATAACCACTTGTTACAATCAAAGTATGCAGACCAGCACCTCTGAATGTGCAGCATGTCAGACCTCGAAGCAGATGAGCTACAGTTCATTTCAGTTTCATTTATATAGAGCCAAATCACAACAGTTGCCCCAAGGTGCTATATACTATAAGGTAACCCGGTCATATGACTCCCTTTGAACAAGCACTTTGGCGACAGTGGGAAGGAAAAACTCTCTTTTTAGCAGGAAGTAACCTCCAGCAGAACCAGAACCCTCAGGGAGGAGTGGCCATCTGCCACGACCGGCTGAGGACTAAGACGCGCTGTAGAAGAGAGCCAGAGATTAATAATAAGTAAATGCAGAGAGGTGTATAAACACATAGTGAGTAAAAAGGTAACACTCTGTGAATTATGGGGTTATTGCAAGGCTTATTGCAGCATAACAAAGGGAGGATCCAGCTCTAACTATATGCTTTATCAAAAAGGAAAGTTTTAAGCCTAATCCTAAAGGTACAGAGAGCGTCTGTCTCCCAAATCCAAACTGGGAGCTGGTTCCACAGAAAAGGGGCCTGAAACCTGAAGGCTCTGTCTCCCATTCTACTTTTAAATACTCAAGACCTGGTGCGTCAGCTAAGATCAGAAAACTGAGGCTACAATTTACATGGACTCACTAAGAAAAAAACTGGGGAAAAAAACCCACATGAAACCATGAATCAATCCTGCTTTGTAGCCAAGATTCATGCTGTTGGTGATAGTGAAGCCTTTTGATGGCTGCTTTTTTTGTGCCATGCCATAAGGTCAAATAAACTCAAATTCAATTATTGAACATGACATAAAGTTCATTGTATTCAAATGGCCTTCAAATTCACCTGATTTCAATCCGATGGAGCACCTTGGGAAGAAGAGACTGACATCATGGAATTGTAGCCAAAGAAATGTGCAGCAACTATGTAGATGCCATAGGTAGAAGGGTACTAATGGAAGTTTTCAAACTGAGATATAGTGATATTGTGAAGGTAAAGAGTCAGACATTTCCATCAAAACCTTGTAGTCACCAAAATAGAGCACAGCTCATAATAGTTATTCTCTGCCTGGGGAAACAAGGAGTTACTCATACTTATAGTCAGTTGGCAGGGTAAGCTAAAATGAAAGTGAATATTGGACTAGAATAGCTACGGTGGTCATAAACACAACTCTTCCATCCATCCATTTTTGTCCTTTTCAGGATCACTGGGGGACAGGAGCTCATCCCAGCTGTCAAAAGGCAAACCGTGAGATAAATTCTAGACAGCTCGCCAGTCTGTCACAGGGCTAAACATTTGTATCGAATGTTAATAGCTCTTTATGCTATCCATCTATCTATAGCCAAATTCATCTAGTACAGCTACATGATGCATCTGGCAGACATGCAGATCACTGCTGTATTGCAGGGGAATAGGACCACATGTCTGCAAATCCACTTCCTTAGACAGACGTGTGATTATATGAGATTTGTGTGGCTAAGAGTACAGAGCACTCAATGTGCATGTGCAAAGCAGGTGCAAGAATTCAACCCGTGATTAATAACTGCATCATTTCAGTTTAAAAGTTGTTGTCAGTTGAGCTGTGTGCTTGCCAATCCTAAAGCTTCTTACTGTGGATATCAACACTGGATATTCAGAAGACGTTATGAAGAAGTATCATACAACTTTGATGTCAGCTCCATAGGGACACCTTTTCCTTGTTTGAAAAAAATGTATTTAATTAGCTTGATCTTGATGAACTTGTGAATGTGAAATGAGCTTTGTTTGTTCTGTCTTCATTTAAATTAACCGTGAAAGGGGGTTACATGTTTCCAAAGTCAGACGCACATTTAAAACACTGCTTCAGTGCAATGTTCTCTTTGTGAGCCACAGAATAACACAACACCATGTCCAGCTGAAGTTAAAACCAGTATATATCACATATATCTACCCACTAGCATTTCATGTAGTGTGTGTGTATGTGTGTGAAGTTGCACTTCAGGATTTTTCCTGCCTTGCAATTATTACCACCCAGCCAAATAGTCTCGGGGACCTTATGGAATGTAATTTCCAAGAGGCGCCTCAAGAGTCCTGGCTAGGTTGTGGGAATTGGTAAACACAGAGAACGAGCTGAGTCCCTGAGGTCCTGTAGTGCCTAAGAGAAAGGGTAAGTGAGTGTGGATAACACTGCTATCAAACAATGAGACAGCACAGTTGGCCAGAAAGGGACTTAAACTCATTACAGCTCAGGAAGGCTGGGCTCAGAGTTGTCTACTTATCGGTGTGAAAATTAGGGCTCTCTAAAGGAGATTTTGGAAATGTCACTCGGCGAAATGAACTCACTTTCAGTGCTTACAGTGTTAACTGCTATCCTGTAGTATATTAGGGCCATTGTGTTGAACTTGCGATGTTGTGTAGAGCAGCTGGAGAGTAAAACGAAAAAACGAGTTGGAATTCGTTTCAAAATCCACCAAACGCATTTCCAAACGAGGCATCCAAGTGTCTGTTTATTTATCTACCAAATCCAGGAATCTCTTTAATCACAGATGCAGATGAAGGGAAGAAGATTGAAGAACATTTGAGAGATAAATGTGAAAAGGAGTGGGATGTTTAGGCCTTGAACTAACTGTGCTATCAAAAAGCGTCTGGCAAGGTGATATTGTTGTATATACTGTACTGCGTGTTTCTACCTGGCAAATGATTTTCAATTTCCTCAGGTTCAAAGATCACTAAGTAAGATTTTAAACCAATTTAGCAGTTTCCACCTGTTCTTTAAAAAAGAAATAGGTCAGAAGCTCTGCACAAGCCAAATGAAAGTAATCTGAAATGCTTTATCGAAGCAGAACTACACGGGCTAATTGGCAACTTTCTAAAGACTCGGAAAGGCTGCATTTTAATGAACACAGTAAAAACTAATTTGATGTTAATAAGTGATGAGGAAACTGAAATCATGCCAAAATTAGTAAAATTATTTGTAGCCTACACACCACAGTTGAAAACTTAAGCATTGCAAGGTTGACTGCAATTAGATTTATGACATTGTTGGAATAGAAGTTGAATCCAGCACTTTTTTTTAAAACTGCTGGCAGCATAATTTGCAAGGATATAATCAAAGCTTCAATGGAAGAGTCAGTCGGAATTGTACTTTTGTTACGAGAAAGTGGGCTAATGAATAGAAATTCTTAGTGGAGTCAGCTACAAGTAAAATGTTGTCAGAGATAATCAAAATATGTCTCAGAGGTTTCCCTGAGAGGAAGAGGGCTAAAACGTCTTCAGCACGTCAAGAAGACTTTGAAGAAAAGGGAAGCTCCTCGTGTATGTCAGTCACTATCAAACAAGCTCTGATTCATTATTATGCCAGGACGTAGTTTACCGGGTCTGATGAAGACCAGCGAGAGACAAAAAGGAGGAAGATCCACGAACAAAGGTCACTGAAAGGCTTTTGTTCTGGAAGTATGTAAAATGCGCATTAGCCTTTAATAGTATATTTGAAATGTCAGTAAGAGACAGCCTTCAATGACATTTACCATGATTATCTGTATATTTAGTGACATATAACATTCAGGAATTATTGCCATGGACGTGTGCATTTTAAGGCTTTATAGAACAATAAATAGAAAGCGATTGTCTGTGAAATTACTAGATTTTAGCCAGCTGCAGGAGAAAAACTACTTTAGTTCTTTGTAAAACATTTTCAAAGTTTTAACATTGATTTGTAATTTTAGTGCGTTAAAGGCTAAATTATACTCTGTTATGGACACAGACAGCTGTAAACCTGAAGGTCGAGGAGTCCTTCCTGTTAAAATATTTTGCTTAAAGACCACCGCCTGGGTAGCAAGTGTAGTTGGTGCATTTTAATGTAAATTCTCTATGGGCGAATCACAAAAACCAAGTAGGGCCGCAGACGTCCACATGGACTGATGACAAAGTTTACGTATTGGGACCTTAGTGCAGCGGTCCCCAACCCCTGGGCCATGGACCGGTACCGGTCCGTGAGTCGTTTGGTACCGGGCTGTGAGAGTTGAGGCTCGGGTGTAAAATTTATGGTTTTCAGGGTTTTTAATCATTAACTCGGTTTTCCTGGGTCTTTTCCTGCATTGTAGTTGTGTGTCTTATTTTGAAAGAAATATTTACAGGTTACCATAGCAACCAGAGAGCATCAAGGGGCAGAGAGGCAGATGTTGCTCTCAATGTTGTTGGCGCATTTCAGGAGGACGCTGCTAATAAAGTTACACAATTACACAGTGAATTTGCATTTATTATTATATTTACAAAATACCACAGTTTTTGTCTTGGTTGTATCATTTTATTTTGTTGTATTTTTCCGTGACACTTTAAAGGCCGGTCCGTGAAATTATTGTCTGACCTTAAACTGGTCCTTGGCACAAAAAAGGTTGGGGACCGCTGCCCTAGTGGACTCACGAACACGGAAAGTATTTTCTATGTTTAAGATGTAAAAATTCTGCATATTAATAGTAATATTAGTACATAATTGTTTTGTACAACTGTACTATTGTCAAAGAAATATTTATTCCCAAAATGTTAACATTAAATCATTAAAATAAAAGAAAATTATATTTTCCATTTAACTTGTTACATAACTTCATAAGAAACTAGTCAAATAAAATTTACTTGATTGGCATACAATCAGTTTAATAAATAAACCAGATTTATTTTATGTATTTCAGTTGCATTTTACTCAAAATGATGTTTATGAAGGCAAATTTATGTATTTTTTTAGTGTATGCCTGCAGCAACTGAAGGCAACTTATTCTTACAGAGAAAACTCGAAGTGAAAGCACAAACATGAGGGAAGCAGACCACCCCAGTTCCCAGTAGAGGTAACACCCAAGTGTAGACGTGTACCTCACTGTACACAGATAATGAGGAAAATGTATTTGGGAGTCAAGGCTGTTCAGCTAAAGCCAGCGCATTTGATTGCATCTGTGACGATTACCTTAAAGTTACAGATTTAACTCGGAGGAAACACTGGGGCTGCCTTAATTAGATCCCTGCGGCCATATGTTTGAAGTGAGAGAGACAATGAAAACAACAAGCGCAAAGAAAAACAGAACTCAGCATTTCCCACTCACATTTTGTCTCGGCATTTAATAAGAGTCCCGCCTGACCATCGGAGGCCGTCCCACAACAGAAAGGTCATGCGTTGACCCATTCCATCTCCCCGGAAAGTACTGATTACACTGTGTAGAAACTGCTGATTGAATTGTTCTGTGTGGGGAAAAGATGATAAAGATTCACAGAATCCAGCTTTCCAAACTGTGTGGTATGAATACATTTCAAAATAGGTCACTTGAGTGTAGTTTTACCCTTCTTGATGCTCTCATCATTATTCTTTGACTTAAACAAGACCCGTTTGGGCCAAATACGACAACAGCTGACGTTCATACTGTTTCTTTCTTGTTGGCTTTCTTTCCACATTTTCAACCTCAAGCATTTTCCACAGATTAAACTGGAACTCGCATTACCAATCTAAAAATTTCTAACCCTGTGAGAGTGAAATGAAATGTTGGACACTTACTTGGAGTGCAAATCCAAGGGCAGCTTCATTGATTTCCATCACACTTTTATCATTAAAAAATTATATACAACAAAATAAAATTACACAACGAAGACAAAAACTGTGCTATTTTATAAATATGATAATAAACATGAATTCACTGTGTAATTGTATCCGGTCGTTAACTCTGACGTCACTAGCCGTCTGGGCCTAAACTCCGCTGCAGGTCCATATATCAGACGATCACTATGGCATTACTGAGAGTTGAAAAACTGTCTAAAGTCTTTCATCTTTAATAAAATGATCAGCGTTCTGCTCTACCAGGTGTAACAATTGAGTTTAACATCCAGGCATCCATGAAAACGGAATTTATGACATTTAACGGAGTTAGAAGTTAGCAGGAAGTTAGCTCGCTAGCTTCTATCTAAATACAATATAGCATGTCCTGACTGCGGGGTTTTGGAAACAAATTAAAACGTACAGCTCTGTTATCACTTCCAACATAAATGAAGACAGAAAACTAAACAGCAGTGATGTTTGTAGGGTTACTGAAGTTTGGCTAGCTGGTCTATAACGATGTGCTACGTGACCGCTAGCAACACAGCTATGGTAGCATAATATAAACAATCTAACTTATTTTCCACTGGATAAAAGTTAACGTGAGTGTTCTCGGTGGTCAGGAACAAATGTAATCGCATGGCAGGATGCTGTAAAAGGACCAAACTTCAGCCAGGAGAACAACTGAGATAATCCATCCACAATATGAGGTTAGTCTTTCATATACTGCTGCATGGGCTGGGCTGTAGTTACATCCTAAGGTTTTAAAAACTGAGCTTAAATAAATGATTAGCGGTAACAAAAGCCGAGGGAGGTCAACAGTAATCACTGACTGTTTTAGGAGCTTTTTGAAATTAAATAGAAGAAAATACAAAACATTAAACATGTTAACAACACAAAAGCCATATTAAACGCAGACTACTTTAGGCCCGGAAGTAGGATTCGTCACGTCATCACTTAACGACCGGATATCTTTATTAGCAGCGTCCTCCTGAAATGCGCCAACAACATTGAGAGTAACATCCTCCTCTCTGCCCCTTAATGCTCTCTGGTCGCTATGGTAATGAGTAAATATTTCTTTCAAATTAAGACAAAATTACAACAGGGGAAAAGACACAGGGAAACAGAGTCAATGATAAAAACCCTGAAAACCATATATTTTACACTTTACGCTGCTTCGAAAACAACAGATTGCAAAGCATTTTAGTTGACTTTCCCCTTTTAAGTGATAGCAATTCTTTTCCTCTGCTTTCTCTGGTCATATACTACACTTTTAAAAACAAATATTTTAAATTATTATTAAAAATCGTTCCACTACATAGACAGCCCAGTTTTATGACATGACCGTGTTTCCAGGGGGTGAAGTGCCTCATTGAGGCCCGAAAAGCACAAACAACCGGGTGATTTCGGCTAAATCTGGTTGAAAGTGCTACAGTCTGCTGTCCTTGTGCTTGTAAGAATGGCACAACCTTTCTATTATCACACCCGGCAGCGCGGCAAACAAATGCCAACAGGGTTTTTCCAAGCTAAAAAGACTGACGAGACAATGTCCTAAATGTCCTTAAAAGGATCTCGTTCGGTGAAATACACGGTATTATCAGTCACTAATGTCCTCAGGTCTTTCAGTATTGTGCTTGATAAATGTCAACCCCTCTTGAGTGGAAAGCATCATTGTGCTGGGTTAAACAGTTCCCTATCTGTGTCTCTCTCTTCTATCAGGATGATGTATGTATTCTTGCATGAGCACAGTTGCTTCTTGATTGTCACATCCTCCTTTCTTCTCTCTCTATCTCGTGTACAAACTTTGTTCCTCCACTGCTGCTGCCATCCCTCTCTGTCACCAGACTGCCCCCTTCACGTTCCCTTTATATATGTTTTGTCTCGCGGTTCTTTGTCCTTTCACTGCTCTCTATCCACCAGAGAGTCTATCTTTTTGTCATGCTTCTTGGTCCCTCCACTTCAATTTTTTACCAATTTATTTTTTCTCATCTGTGTTTTCATCTAGTTCCCCTACTTATTAATGTCCTCTCTGACAACGGCAGCATTTAGAGCTATTAGATATTAGCTCGGTCGGCTCACTCATAAAGTAGCTCGTTTCTAAGTCAGTTCACAAAACAAGCTTGCGGCAACGGCATTTTGCTGTTCTGCTGGATTTTGTGCATAAGATAATTCCTTATCACGAACACATTTCGGCGTTGCAGACTGAAACAAAAGTGTTATCTATTTTTAAAGTTGCGAGAGGAATGAATTCAGAGTGAATGCTTTTTTTTTTTTACCCGACAGGATGCTATCCACCAGCACAGAAAGCACCTGTTTCCAGGTGGCCCAGTTTACCCTCCATCATCAGTCTTTGCCATCGGTCACCATGAAAATTAATGACGCTGATGAGCCGCGATCTATAAGAGAAAGCCCGTTTTGTACACATCTCAGTAACTAATCTCGGTGTTGTAGTGTAGATGAGAGAAGTTTCTCAAGGCCATACCTCTTGAAAGGCACTTTTCAAAAAAAGTAGCAGAGTGCAATAGATCATCTCGTGTCATGTTCTGTGTAATCTGTCTTGACCTGTCTTGTACCATTAGATGGCTACTGTACCCTGCTGCTGCGACCTGCGTTTTGTCATTTTCTCCGCCTTGTCTTCTTGAAAGTGTTCTTGTACAATGATTTTCTTATTACCAGTGTAACATGATAAATATATTCAGTTATAATGTACAAAAAATAAAACTTGGAGAGATTTCTAATCACACATTTTGGAGACACATTCACTGCTTTGTTTTTTTTATAATTAGATGTGTAAAATGGTGATGTGTCATTACATTAACCATACATATTTATTTAATTATTCTTCAGGTAACAGTCAAGCTGAGGCCAAGTTAGTGTGTCTGCCGTCCTGTTTAATTAGAGATTTTGACAGTACAGCAGAGAAAAGGGCAGGTGAGACAAGGCCGGGACATGTTCCTTCAATTCTGTCATGTCAGAATCACAGTATTTTTCATTTAATCGTGCCTAATATACATCACACTGGTATGGATGTTAACACCATCCTAAGGTCAAAGGAACCCCTAATGAATATATAAAAGATGTTAAACTGTGATTAAAAAGTGATTTAATGTTCTGTAGGTTAGAGTGACCACATGCATTCATTTTTAGCTTGATATTCATTTTGACATATCAGAGGAACTAAAAGCAGACAAGCTCAGGTGAATAGCAACAAATGGAAAACTTAAATTCAAGTTTTAATATTAAAGCTGGACAGAGCCACTGGTTTTAGATACTGCATTTTGAAGCCTTAGCATTAGCAATTTTCCTGCTGCCGTGTTCGCTTTCTGAAGCCGAACATAACCACATTTTGACAAGCGCCAACTTAGCTAGCACTATCACGCTAGGTTAGGAGGCTACATCCATAAACTGGAGAGGTGCACCACACCAACGCTGAGTCTCCGAACTCTGCTAACTGGAGTAGCCATGAACTCTAACTACATTATCACAACACGTTCTCACTCACAAAGTGTAATATTTTACGCTAGGTGACAAATCGTCAACATATTACGCTTCCGGGCACCCAACACATCCCTAAATGACGAGATCGAAAAAACGAGGAAACATGAGAACCGTTTGGTTCATTTTATTTAAATCGCTTTGGAAAACTATGTAATGTCATTAAAGTACTGGTTAAAGTTAGGGATAAGGTTAGGGCTGGAATACATGGCTGGAACGTGTATTACCGCGGGACCGTCATTCTACTGGATTTCACCCATAATCCGGCACGTAGCATAAGGACCTCAGGAATGCCGTGGGATGTGACAAATCGTTGGGATGTTACGGCTGATTATCAAGGTGAATGAGTTTAAAAACAAAGAATCACCTCTCTGGACACACCTATGAATCAATGTGGCCACACCCACAACTCAACTATGAGTTATAAATAAAAAAATTACTGCAGACAGAGTTGTTATGAGGGGAAAACGAGTTTTTTGTAGCATTTAAATGAAAAAATGGATGCAAAGAAACTACATAAAAAACACAAGAACACAGGGGAAAAACAGATGTAGCATAGACAACAATGATAATAGAAGTATTTTGTATTATTCTGTACCAACTATGAGACCATTTTAATTTAATTTCATCGAAATGCATAAGTCAAGAAACACAGCAAGTATGACAGCACAAGGTATAGACTGGTTCTAGCATTTTAGTAAATCCACCTTATATATATATCATCTTTTATAACCTGGCATTTATACATACTGTAGAGCTGTTTATGTGGCATTTTTAGAAGAACTCCAGTTAAACACACTCAATAGAAGTGCTTAATTAGAGCAGATTCAACAAATTTCAAAGGGTAACATGTTTTCTAGTGGAAGAGTGAATAACAATTGTTCATTGTTTTAAGATCATGTAATAAAAAGTACTAAAATTAGACGATTGGCATATATTCATGAGCATATAAACATGTGGTGGGGTGTTTTTGTGTTACTTTATTTGTGATTGTTAGATGGTCGTGAATGCGGCTTTCCTTTTAGCCAGAGCTAACAGCCTTAGAAAAGGATTGTGTGTAGGCCAAAAACTCATTTCACCCATGTTATTTCCAAAAAATGTTGCCAAACTGGGTGAAGAGTTGAATGCCAGTGTTGAATATTTTGTGGACAACAACATTTTATCACAGTCCACAGTTCAGCCATTATTGTATAAAGTGCAATATGCTGCTGAAAAGAGTTGCAAAGATGATGAGAACTGAGAGTCAAGCAGATGCCACCAGAGAGGGGGGAGTTGTGATGAACAGAACAGCAGCAAATGCCCAGGGTAAAACTGAATGCTGGTTACTGCAAAGCAATATCCACAAAGGACTGAAGGACTCGAAACTCTGGAGCACGGGCAGGTTCAAATTCACAGTTGACATTACTGATCATCAGAGTTCAGGGTACAAATCAGGAAGGAACATTTCAGGACAAAATGTCTGCTGGGTAGAAAATTCAAAGCCGTGACATCCTAAAAGTTCTCAGACTTCAAATGCTCTTTGACAATTGCAGCAGCTCAACTTATGAAGATGTCATCCTTCTCAAGGAGAGGCATTACATTACTTGTCTTTCATCAAACCAGTGGGATACATATATACTCAGGAACTCAGATGTCAGTAATGACAATTCGCTGCACAGACAGAGGTGGAACAGTACATCTGTTTTCATCATCCACCTTTGGAGACTGTGATCTCAGGTAGTTATGAAACTATCTGCTTGACTGTGGATTTAAAGAGCCTTTCCACTTCAGTGGTGTTTGTAAATTATTCTTAGCAAATAGATATAAAAGTGGGCAAAGTTTGTGTACAGAAGTGCCTCAAACTTCTCGCAGGGTTATCGTTATCGTTCACAAACTGGTCAAGAGTTGTCTCTGACTGTTTGGCAAGTGGTTTCCGGAGGTTGATTATCTTTGCTTGGTGAAATTGACCACGAAGATATTGCTGCACTAAAAACCTCCTGCAGCACATTTTCACGATTACCTGTAGTTTGCGTGGAAGATGCTAACTTGTCTGCGAACTCTAAAAACTAGCCAAGTTTTACTACTGCTGAGTCACTACTTTCACTTTGAAGGCAAAAATTCCCTGTTTCCGTTGTGTTGCAGTTGTTACAGTTTCAGTTTGTAGAGTAGTATTTGCATACGAGTTGGTGTTAACCTGCTTGCAACAAAATTGCAAGGACGTTTTCAACCAGTGTTTAGCGGGGAGGGGGGGGGTCACTGACCGGTTACTTGGTCTACATGAATGGTACTTTAGCAATCGATTGCACAGCAACTACCGGCAACCTCCAGCAACCACTAGCACCAGAAAACTGTTGGGAATGCTTATTTTTTTCTCTGTGACCAGTGGTTGCCAAATGGTTGCAGATCAGTGTGAGCAATATCTTTTTCATTTAACCTTATATTGTCCCACATCTTAAATAGTGGATGAGATCATGTCAGGTGGTTAGCTATCACATGGCTTAAGACCTCTATTAAAAACTGACCAGACGAGTCTGTTGGTCTCAGTCGCTAGTTTTGAGTGTTCATTACAGCGTTCATTTGGTTATTTAGAGTAGAACCAATGATAAAGCAGGGCTAACCTGTGGTTATCAAATATCAGCCAGTCAGCACTGGGTCTCTCAGTCAGGGTTGCTCAGCATTCTGTGGTACTCAGAGACGGACTGAAAGAGTTCATTATCGACTCATTCTTTCCTGTCAGTCTCCAACTTCCAAATAAAAACACAATAAATAACTGAAGACCTTGCTAACCAGGCAAGCTAGCTCTACCTTATCTGCATTTAACTATAAAAAAAGACGAAAAATAAATGGTGATAACCAAAACATTCAATTCAAGGATTTAAATCGGTATTCTCTAACAGTATATACAGTCTGTGACATCATCTTAATATGCTTTGCTAAAAATAAAGAAAATCCAACTCATTAGACAGATAATGTGGTTTTAATAGATCTGATTACACAGTATGTGATAGATCTTTTTTTATATTTTAAGTCTTGAGCTGAGTGTCTTCTGCTGATCAGATCCGAGACGTGAATCACAGGAAGAGGCAGGATGTAGAAATCCTCAGTCGGTCAATACACGAGCCCCTAAATTACCTCAGCGGTACTCACTTTTGAAATTGAATAGGCTTCCTGAATGATTTAAGGGCCGGCTTTATGGGAATAATGGAGAGCAAGTACGGTAACACAGTGCACACACGGTAACAAGCTCCAGACAATAAATAGAGACACAGAAAAATGTAATAGCATAACTTCTAAATGGCTACAACACAAAAGCTATTTGAATACACACAGTGCTCACTGCATTTTTTTTTATATGTGTGGAGTAATTACACATATGGTAAGGTAAAAACAAAACAAAATAAAAAAAAACAACAAAAAGCACACAGGAAATGGTGGGGGGAAAAACAAAACATCTCTTAAGTTTATCTACCTCAATGCAGAGGACCCAGTGTTTGAGACAGCATGCAAAAAATGGATAACAACATGAAACATGGATTCTGGATCAAGTGATGGCGTAACTAACGTTAACCAAAATCTTGGTTAGGATTGGAGATGAAAAACTACTCAGCTCCAGAAAAAATATTAGGGCTTGGGTTAAAACGCAAAAGTAGCCATGTTTTTGTAACTCTGGTTGCCATGATGACAGCTCTCTGCTTTTTCAACAAAGAAACAGACGCTTCTTACACAATGTATGACTCTTGTAGAAACACATTACTTACAAATTCCTGTTCAGTGATGCAAGAAACTTTCATTTTTCACAACTATTTCACGAACTGCTCTGAGCACAACTTTTACCTTCAAGCTAAATGTTCCCTGTTTCCAGTTTGCATGGCATTTTTCATTAGAGCAAGTTTCATTAGAGCCCGGAGAGAAAATGGCGAGATTTTGCAGACAGGTTGGCGTCTTCTGTTTATTATGAGCAACCGTGTGAATCTGTGCAAAATTCTGGTGTAGCACTATCTTGTCTACTAATTGTACCTGACAGCCAGCAACCATTAACCAACTGGTCCAGTCTACATTTTATCACTAGCGACCAACAGTTGCCAGAGGGATGCTGGCCAGTTTCTAGGCCTATGTAGCCTATGAGGCCGCTCCTGTTAGAAAGGGCATGGTACAAACATGACTGCTCACACAGAGGGTTGCTAAATATAAGTATGCTGGACTCTTTGGAGATACTTGAGGCAATATAAGGTAGCGCTGCCTCTCGACCTCTTTGTTCCTGTTACGATTTCCTGTCATTAACTCGCAGTCAGTCTGATCTTAGGCCTATTCTTCCTCGCTATTCACCTTTTACACTTCATACTCTTTCAGCTTAAATTTTTGAAATAGGCTCTTAACTCCAGAAAGGCAATTTGACATTTACAATGGTTTTCATTAATGTCTTACTTTTTCAAAGGACCATTGTTCATCTTGTTTCTCATCATTCATTCACACCTTTTTTCCGTCTTCTCTCCTACACCACAAAACTCAGACTTTTTTCTTTTCTTCTTTAACACGTTACTTTTCTGAAACACAGCCGCTCAAGCTCATCGGCACTTTAAATTTTCTCCTCTTGCACTTTTTCTTTTTGTCTTTTAAACCACTCTTCTCCTCTTTTGTCCTCCTCTCATTCTCTATCGTCACCAAAGGGTACACGAATGGACCATGTAGTAGCTGTATTTTTGACAGGACTAATCAGGCTGATATTTTACCTTGAACAAGGGCCAGGGCTGTATTATAACTACACTGATCTACAGTTGCTGTGCAAGTCAAGAGACATTGATGCCAAACTGCAGAACCCTTAGATGTATTGCTGCTGTTTGGTGATGATTAGCATTTACTTCACATATCATTTGGTAGCTGCTTTTATCACGTCTTGCTGCCATGCATACACATGTACAGTTTTATCACGCCCGACCACAGGGGGAATCAAACCACTACCCCGACTAGTCTTACTGTCACGCTTTACCAGTTAAGCTATACAGAAAGCTTTCTACTTCCATTGGATTATTCAAAAATATTCAGCAGCATAGGACCCAATGTTAACATGAATTCCTTGACTGCCTTACTAGTTCATGAGTTCATGAAAAGCAGAACACTTTCCCCATTTTTCACACAGGCTTCAAGTGTGGTGCAGTCTTTTGGTGCAACCAACATCCAATCCCAGCTCACTCAAAGGAAATGCTAAACACAACGACTGGTCAGGAGTGGCACATTTTCAGCAGAACATTTTTCACTTCATACACTACAGTAAGAAGTCCTGACTTGTGTGAGCAGTGATAATTTTCAGGTGTTGCACCATGAAAAATACAGTGTGTACTACACACACGCACGTGCAAAAACGCATACACATGAAAAAATGTAAGGTCAAAACCTAGTTTTGAATACTAAACACTTGAAAGCTAAAGGAAAGCACTTCTGTTAGTAGAAGTAGAATTACAGTTGTTATTCAAGCAGTATTTTTTAACTTTAAAGGTGAATTTCCAGTGTATGATATGTATCATATTTAGTTTAGTTGTCTGTAAGAGTACGTCAGCCTATACAAACTTTATAATGTGCTCTTTCCAAAGCTTTACCACTGTGTCAACACTGAACGTTGGTATTATATATATAGACACTGAGCTGTCGCCTATTCGTGATTTAAAACCAGCACTGTAAGAGCCGATGACCCCTTTTGTGATCGGAGGCGTCTTTGTGAAGGGTTTCATTGGAAATGTGCTAAAAGGAGTTATTAAAAGTTTCTTCATAATGCCTTATAACTTCTCTACTTGACACGTTTTGGCCAAAGTATGAGAGAACTCATCTGTTGATAAATCACAGTCTAATTTTCTTGTTTACTTACCAAAGCTGTCGCTGTTTTGCAGCACGCAGATTGTAACTTATCTCTGAGCAGTGAAAGCAAAGCCGGGGGCAGTTGTTCTCCCACACAGTGGTTCTCCCACACGGGAAACTGCCATCAATTTCCCATTAAAGAAAAAAGGTTTATCTATAATGCACGAGCAAACTACCAGAAAACACTACTGGCATCTTAGTTTGCTACATCTAAGCCTTTGTTAACAGGACACTGACCAATGCAAATTACAGAAACTATAGATTCTGGTGACTTGTACTACAGTTAGCTTCTGGAGACAAAAGTCAACTGTGGCCACAAGATAATCGAATGTTTGATGCGTAACGTTCACTTTGCTATGCTTGAATTGACGTCTAGTTTTAGATTTCAAGCAGTGCTTACCTTGCTTGCCCTGAGAGAATGCCACTGATTTTAGTCAGTGTTGGGCAAGTTACTTTGAAAAGGTAATTAATTATAGTTACTAGTTACTTCTTCAAAACAGTAACTGAGTGACAATATTTTAAAAGTAATTAATTACTTGAAAAGTAACTATTGCGTTACTGTAAAAAAAAAACGTTTAACCCTCTGGGGTCCAGGGTATAATTGGCCATTTTTAACTACTTTTGATTTTCCCTCCACATTTTACCTTTAAGATCGATTTACTTTGCCTTGTTTGGTATCATCCTTTTCAGCACAACCTCACATGTCTGAATTTACTGTTATGTTTTCATTTTGACATAATGTATTAACACAATTGATCTAACATCAGACAAAAAACATAAAATCTGAGTAGAAAAAGTGATATTTTTTACTGTAACAACCACAAAGATGTTTAATGAATCATATTGCATAACTTTAAATGCAAATATAAATTGTCAATTTTAAAATCATATGCACAAGTTTTGCAAACAACAAAGTTATTTACAGCCATTTACCTTTTACCCTTTTTTTAAAATAACCATTTCCAAATATTTACAGAACAATCAGCTGTTCTGCATTCAATAAGATGCCACACAAATTATTTGTGCCACTCCAAAAACATAATTTCTGTCCACTATAAACAGAGATGGGCAGTAACGCGTTACTTGTAACGCGTTACTGTAATCCAATTACTTTTTTCAAGTAACGAGTAAAGTAAGGGATTACTATTGCAAAAACGGTAATTAGATTACCGTTACTTTCCCGTAGTAACGCTGCGTTACTGCGTTACTAAAACCTGATTTTCTTGCGAGAATGTCTCATGACAGTGACGTAAGCGAGTGTGATGTTCATGACAACAGCTGTGTGCAGATCAACAATGGATAATATATCGAGTGCGGGAGAGAGTATGAGCGTGCAGCGTTTAAAGCGTGGAAGTACTGACCTTACTTTGAGTTTGATTCCGTAAAAAGTGACAAAAACATTAGTGTCCGCTGTGCGTGGGAAGAAAACTTCTTTTTACAGCGAAAAAAACCCCTAAACTTCCAAGCAAGCACCAAGTAGCTACGACGTAATGAGAAACTCACAGAGAAACTGCGGTATCCTTCCACTGACCGCTGCGGCACACCTGCACCAGGATAAACCTCCGCCTACTCTACTCCTGC
The DNA here is from genome assembly GCF_056152115.1 of Neolamprologus brichardi. Taxonomy (NCBI): domain Eukaryota; kingdom Metazoa; phylum Chordata; class Actinopteri; order Cichliformes; family Cichlidae; genus Neolamprologus; species Neolamprologus brichardi. The sequence continues at coordinate 33,525,454 of NC_142106.1, read as the reverse complement.
TTTACAGGTGAAAATAGAGCAAAAGGACCGCTAGTCTTTGACTTTATTTATTTTCTGCTGTGTTTTACTTGCATCTGAAAGAGTGAGTGTAAACACAAAAAAATAAATAAATTTTTTAAAAAAAAGTATATATATATATATATATATATATATTTTTTTTTTTTTTTTTTTTTATTAATTAATTTATTTTTTTAAATGTGCTGGAATGTGCAGAAAATAGGTTTAAATGTTAAGCTAATTTCTTCAAGTCAGAGAATGGTGCATATAATTAAAATTTTGCTTCATGCATAAAGTTAAAAGATTAAAACTAACAAAACAAGTTTTAAAAAGAGACTTTTCCATTTGATTACATTTTGTATGATGGATTATGTAGAAAAAGTAGAATTGGGCTGAAAGATCTATCGCTTTATCACCTATTCAGGTTGTAAATCATGTTTTTAAAAAGTAACTAAGTAACTAAGTAATTAATTACTTTTGAAAATAAGTAATCAGTAAAGTAACGGGATTACTTTTTTGGGGAAGTAATCAGTAATTAATTACTGATTACTTTTTTCAAGTAACTTGACCAACACTGACTATAAAGGAGAACATCACAGCCTGATACCTGCAGGTCTGGCTGCAGCAGGTGTATCACTTCTTTTTCTACCTGGAGACAGCAGTCGCCTCATTGTTCTGACACACAACACAAAACTATTCACAACACCACACACTAACTACACAAGACAACACATTAACTACACACTCCAAACACGCTAAACGTCACAAATCTCTCACATCTCAAAACTCGCTCTCTTTTTCTGCTCCTAAAACTCCTAAAACTTCCCCTGTTTTTTTTGTGGGGGCGGGGGCATAAGCAGAGAGTGCTTGCTGCTCTGTCCTTAGACAGTAAACGTGAGGAAACTATTGAGGAAAAAACGCCGCGTATATATTGTTTATCATGATTCTGGTTTTACGTGGCCTATCAACACAGTTTAAAAACTGGCATATATCACCTTGTTGCTTTGTCTTTAAGTGGTCATGTGACTGGCTTACCACGACTACTTTATTCTTCCTCAGTCAAACAGCAGCACTCGTGCGATTGTTTTGCCCCCTTAGCTCCAGGTGTTGTGCTAGACAGTGATCGTGATTACCGCCCGCGGGAGCGCGCGCAGCTGCTTCAAGCTGTAGCGTCCAGATTACTTACGTAGTCAGCTACTTCCGTGCAACTGATATAAGATGCGGTAAGCTGAACACAGCTTCAACCATCTGTTTGTTGAAAAATAGTAACAGACCGCATTTTCTTGTTAGTAACCGTAACAGCGTTGTAACGATAGGAATAGTAATTAGTTAGATTACTCGTTAGTAACGCCGTTACTTGTAACGCTGTTATTCCCATCACTGATTATAGTACAGTATTTTGAGCTATGCAAATAAGTAACTGACAAAAGATGAGCTTTGTAGAAACAAGGGTGAAATATTTATCAATATTGAAACATTAAGCCGAACAAAAATCATAGGAATAGCTACATTGTCACCCCATGCTTCTATATTTTTTTAGTTGTTTGTTAAAGTGATACTATAGCATCTTCTATTTAGCCGGGTTAGCTTAACACAAAGAAGCACAAAGTCTTAAAATTTTCCATCACATTGCTTGCTTGAAGTTGTTTTAGTTGCCTGCATTTGCTGTGAGTCTGCAGGCTGCTTTGCAACCCGCTTCCACCCCAGTTCTTTTATATTTATGACTTAGATGTAACTCAGTGTCGCATCTTTTGCCATTGAGCTATGCTGGTGGTCTTCAGCCTCCCATCTATCCATATAAAGGAGCAGGGAGGTATGAGTCATGCTGCCAAAAATAAAATACCACTAATGAAAATATAAAACTTCTGACTAAACTAAATGCAGGTTTTGTTGTGCAGTTGCAAGTATTGAAGTCCCTACAGGAGCCACCACTTAACACTGTATCCTGCATGGTCTATGCTACTGAGATTTATCTATTCCTTTTACCTTTGGGGCACTGTTTAAATTAAAATGTGTCTCACAGAATCAGTCGAAGCTTCTTTGTTTGCTCCCCATTGCACCTCTGGCACTTAGTTCGGTCAACTAATCACCGGGATGATTTGATTTGTGCCAAGCGCCTATCCTGACTTGATTTGATGATGTTGTCTTAATCAGTAAGACTGAGCAGCAAAGTCAATCTGATGTCTGTGTTTCTCCTTATCTAGACAACCTAGCTATGGTGTGTAGATACTCCTTTGTCTAAACCAGAAAGATGATTCACAAATGCAGGAAAACCCTTTTAAAAAGGTGAACAAATATTCACGTTTTGACACTTTGACACTTGTTAGACTTGAGCTGTTGTGAGATAATATGGATAAATGACGTTTTAATGATCTCCCGAGGCAGAAATTTGAGACAAGGACAATTTCAAAGCTGCGATGATTTATGAACCTTGCAGTGTTTACTGGTGTGTTTGACCAGGCAAAATAAAAAAATAAATGCAATGTGTGAGGAAAACATGTTGAACTCTTTCTCTATGTTCTCTCTCTTACACACACATGGTGTTGGTGGGGACATGGGAGCTGTTAATAATTTCAGGGTAGAGCTGGTTTAGTGCAAGTCTGGAAACCTGCACAGGGCAAGTCTGCCATCTACTGAAAGTAAGAGTGGAGGTATTTTATACCTCAGCCTGTGCATATTGGTATTGTATTTTGATGCATCTTTGTCCAATCTCAAACAATTTTCACTGTGTCAGAAATATTTAAACTTCTGTGGAGTAAAATGAAATACTTTAGTAGTTTAATGGTACACATTTTAAAAATGTTGAATCTGTAGGCATGAAAAACCTTCACTAACAACTCTTTCTTGCTATAAAGGATCATACAATATATTATAAGTTACAAGTTATAAGTTTTGCTAGCCCAAGTCAACCTTTCACAAATCGGTCTGGCATTTCAGCAGCTGTACAATCATTTTTCAGATAGTTTATCTAAACCCAACACGTTCCTTCCTACTAGGCACCAGAAGCATGTCATGAGAAATTATCAGAAGAATTTGTCATTAATATAGGATACCTTCATAAATGTGGACAGCATGATTACAGGAACTAGTTCATTATTTAAATTTTAAAAAAAGATTATGAAAAAAAAAGTGTCATAGCAAAACTCTAGCTTTACTCTCAGGTGCCTGTGCTCATATGGATCCTTCTGCTGTAGGCTATGAAAGATGTTGGTATGTAATAAAGTCAGAAGAAAGACTCCTTCAAACAGCTGTAAGCAACAACCCAGATTATTTATTAATAGGTCTCATTAATCTAGCCCATAACAAACTCAGTTTTCATTGTGATCATATTATAAAACTGTAACTTGGAGCAAAACTCAACATACATGAAAGGAGTTTTGTTTGTAGACTGTGTGCCAGAAACAGCCTGCGTAACCTTTATATTTTTTCATGAAAGAAGGGCCTTGAGGCTTCACTTTTATTAGGCGTCAGATTTATTTGTGCAGCATGATACAGAGCCTGAAAGTGGGTGTCTGGTGCCAAAAATTGCAAGAGCTGAAAACCACGCAATCACAAACATTATGATTGTAGAGGAAAAGGTAAAGGATGGTACAAACCAGTAGCGTTAATCCTCTGGAGAACACAAGACTTTATGAAAATGCATGAAGTGGGAGACTGACCAGCTGGCAGACAAATAAAGGTGGCACTGACTAAACTCTTGGTGGCTCTGCTGAAAATAAAAACACAAAGAGACAGTAATTACTACTAAAATATTGAACACATTAAAACACTCCAAACACTGATCCTTAACACTTTGCGAGTGGAAGTGTTAATGAGTGTTTGTACTTGTTGCATCGCATCTAGCTTAAAAATAAAAGCAGCTTCCTTTCAGTTTTCAAGACTTTTGGAAGGATTGGTGTGAAATGGGTGAGAACCAGTGAGAATATTATTTCTCTGCAGTTTCCATCAGTTGTTAAACGACTTAGCAGCAATTTGACCACCTACAGTACCGCATCGCTGACAAATGTGCTACAGTGAGGATAAAAAAAAAAATCAGTTTGAATAATCGCGTGTGGGCGTACTTTGAATTCCTGCATCCAAAGCTGTTAACTACATTTCTGATTGATTACTTTAAAAAGTAAATCTCATTTCGGTTACTAATACGTCTCCAAAGCAGCCTCCAGCAAACTTAAATATGAATGTCACGCATACGGTCACTAATCACAAAGCTTGTGGAACTGTGGCTATAAGGGGAGAAAAAAACTCCCACACAGTCACCTCAATCTACGCACATCCAATTTTTTTGCACAATTGAAAGTTGTACATGGCAGATGAAACCTAAGATTGGCTTTCTTTCTCTTTCTTTCTTTCTGTTTTTCTTTTTCCGTGCAATGCATCATTCATCAAAAAAACTGATCTAAAGGCACCCTCCTGCATGCGTTGCCCCTACCTGTATATCTTCACATTGTGCGGTTATCTCTACTCGTACCCAGAGCTGAAGATATACAGTAAGAAACTTCATCTTTTCTGTTTCATCCTGCACAGGGGTTCCTATACTGTGTCACCGCAGAGCTCAAAGGGGGAATCTGTGACTTGATAAGTCCGGGTAACATCAAGGAGAAGAAATGTTTTATTCATCGGCGCAAAGCTCCTGAATTCACTCAAATCAAATTCGCCCACCTTTGTTTGAGAGATCAAGCTTGGGGTTTGACACTCATAGAAATGATTGGATTTCTTAGAGTTATAAAAATAAAATTAAATGAAATAAAAAAAAAAATAAAGGAGGGGGAAAGTTATAAAGAGGGGAGAAAAGGAGGGGGACGGGTGGTTGATGAAAATAGCTACGTTTTAAATAATGTAAGAATTTTGACTTAAAAGCGGCACGCGTTTTCACAAATGTATGATTTCTTTTGAAAACACTTACTAGCCATAAAAAAAAATACAAATCGTGTATGTGTGTTATGTCTTCTGTTTCAGTCCTGCACACGAGCCACTCCAGTGCTGTCTCCAAATAAAAAAGAAAAAAAATCAGCCACTCAAATTCAGGTGACCTTGGCACCCTGCTGGTTCTCTTGTTTTGTTGCGATTCTTTCATCCCATGCGTTTCTCTCTCATGGCGCTCTCCTTTTCACATTTCATTTTTCTATCCTTCCTCTCACCCGCTCAGATCTCCTGCTGTCAAAGAAATTCTAATACTTTTTGTTGAGTTGCGAACACCGAGGTCAGATGAGATTTGCAAAAAAAAAAAAAGTTGAATTTGTTTTAGTTTCAGGTTGGGGGCAGCGCTGTAACCGAATGCGCTGACGAACCCGAGCCGAGGCTCCCGCAGGAATGTAAAAAATCAGGAGTGAATTTTTATTAAGCACGTTTTAGGTCTAAATCTCATCTGCTCATATTTTCTCTTCCTTTTTTAAAATTTATTTATTAATTTTTTTTGTTCTCTCTTTTATTCTCGTTTTATCTTTTGACTCGTTTCAGTGTGTTTCATCAACTTAAGTAAATTAAACTAAAACCCCACAGATATCCTCCACGTATCAGGAGGGACTCATAATGGGATCCAGGTCACTGTAGCAATGTCACACAGTTAAAGTGCCGCTGAGTTCTCCAGCTCACTCCTACGCGAGGGTTAAGCCACACAACTCCAGCTCAGGAGTTACTGTAACAACATGTATGATACTCCAACTTACAGACAGTGTAGTAGTATTAACAAGGAATCCTTATTTCTCAGCGAGAGCTGGCAAAGCACGGCACATTTTCGCAGCATGCTCGTTTGAACATTTTATTTATAGCTTCTCAGTCATAACACAAAGCAAGAAAAACATAAAACACATAAGTTATAATTCTGACACCCACACCCACACACAGCACGCTAAAAGAAAAAGTCTTCTTGTTTCGTTTCACACAGCGAAGCATTCTCGCAGTGTAAACAGAGAAAAAAAATGGAATTTGTTATTCACAGTGATGGAGCAGGGAAATGTTTGAAAAGAGCGGTCAGGCTCAAAATTATGTCTTGTTAATTTTTTTTCCTCTGCCCACCAAACCGCTGTGGGACAAATGCATTTTTTTTTATGGTCATTCACTCTTATCATTTGTTTATGCAGCATGACAGCAATTTAGACTCATCAGGACTCACACGTAATAGTTTTTTTTTTTTTAATGCAACTCAGTTGATTAAAACTTGAATAGCTGCTAAAGTCATTCTTTTATAATTACTGATAAAGGTCAGAAGATGATTACAATTCAGTGTGTTGTTAAAATGTGACAGTGCAGGTGTACAAACAGTGGATGTTACCTGACGTAAATCCATTACTTGGCCTCATCCAGTACTTAGACTCATTAAACTGGACCCACAGTATTGAATATGTTGAGTATATGCTACTGGTGCTTTCAGGATTATTTGTAGTGGATTATTGACTAATATTATGTCATTTTGTGTGGCACATACTATCCTAGTTGTCTGTGCATCAGTTGCGGTGAGTAAAATTCTACCATTAAGGCATTAATTAACCAATATTTGTATCCCTGCATTGCACCCATATAGTTAATGTAAGCAGCTTGCTTACCAAGCCAGAGATAGTATAGGATATGGAAGTAGCCAGAAAATAAAGCCAATATGGAAGTACCTTAAACCTGCATTCTATCTAAAGACCACTAGGTGGCGATCCTATAGAGGTCTAAACCCATAAAATCATTTCAGTCAGACTCATTAGAGTCTAATGAGTCTAAGTACTGGATGAGGCCTAGCAAACAACAAAAACCCTGCTTGGTTCAGTCACTTATTTTGGGTCATATTGAATAAAAGTTAAGTCTATTTTGGAAATCTTGTTCAAACTATATTTCCAAATGGAGATGAATTTGTTGCATGAAACTCCACAATCATTGGCTAAGAACTGGCTAACAACAAGGATGCGAGTTTACAGTCAGACTCATCACAATTGATTTTTGCAACCAAGATGGTGAAGGTAAAAATGCTCATCTCAAGGCTTCAAAACGAGGCCTCGTAAACCAGTGGTGGACGTCGCTGTTAGTGATGGGTCGTTCGTGAACGAAATGGCTCTTAGAGCCGACTCTTTAAAGTGAACGACGCGAGCCGGCTCCTTATTGGGAGCCGTGAGGTTTTTTTTTTCTTTCTCTCACCCTCTCTCTCGCCCTTTTTTCCGCTAAACTCCGCACGCGCGGCCTGTACTTTGCGCTGGGCAGAGGGGGGAGGGGCGTTAGTTACGCTGGCAGCAGCACAGGAACAGAGCCAGAGAGAAAGAGAGCGAGGGACAACAACGTCACATTAGAAAGGTATAGTAATCATCCGCTATTTTCAGTTGCAGATGATAAAGGATTCAGAAATCATGCAGGCCCATATGACAGAGAATGTGCATCTTCTTTTTGTTTTAATATTTTAATTTATATTTAATTGTGTTGTGGTTTGCAGTGTTTTGTGTTGTTTCACGTTAAATTTCTTTAAAAGGAAAAAGCTGAAAATTTAAATAGTTAAAAGTTTAAAATGTAAATAGTTGTTTTTTGTATTATATGATTTATTTATTACATTTTATGTGGAGTGAATAAATAAAGTATATTTATGGTGGCCCTTAGAGACAAAGCACGTACAAACTCCAAAACACGTACAAACTCCTAAGCATGTACAAACTCCAAAACGCGTAAAAACTCAGACGCACTTACAAACCCCGAAGCATGTACAAACTCCAAAACACGTAAAAACTCAGAAGCACGTACAAAAGACAACAGAAGTGCTCCAGGATGCTAGGGTGCAGTGTTGAGCGTTTGTTACCTAGTGGCTACACAAGCCAGGAAGTATCAACAACCGGATTTGGTGTGTGGTAGTAACAGGTAAATTAATTTTTTTTAAATTATTTGAATAAATATGAGTGCTTGTCTATAAATACACAAACAATACACACATGCTTTCAATTGTGTAATTTAAGTGATCTGGGTAGCTCTGTTTTGGAAGTTCAGTTAACACTAGAAATGTGTTTTGGAGTTTGTACGTGCTTTTTGGAGTTTGTATATGCTTTAGAGTTTGTACGTGCTTTGTCTCTAGGGGCCATATATAAACATATATAAATAAAACCACTTTTTTTACATTAGTAATTCCTTTTCTGCACAATTTTATATTATTGTTAATGATTAAATAATTAAAGCAACAAAACAACCTGAAGAGCCGGTTCGGAGCCGAAAGAGCCGGCTCTTTATAGTGAGCCGACCCGAAAGAGCCGGATCTCTAAAAAGAGCCGGATCTCTAAAAAGAGCCGGAAATCCCATCACTAGTCGCTGTAGCTGCATACAGCTATGAACTAAGCTAGCTAGCGTTAGCTGATAAATTAGCTCTCCACCATTTCATCCATAGAAACTAACTTTTGGACTTTTCACTCGACCTAGCAGTCAGGATAGCGGATGGTGCTGCCTATGTTAAAGTCCGAAACCAGTGGTGATGCCATTTTTTTATAGTGTCTGTGCCTTTTACCACTCGTTGTGTGGTCGCCCATTGGTACTGCCACTGGTTGTTCAAAAGCATTTAGGTATTTAATACTACAGCTATTAACACAGAAGAAGAAATGTACAGCATAAACTGGCAGACCATTACACCATTACAAATGCGCACTGACACAAGTACATTTGTATTACTATAAATATCAGCTGTTTTACTTATTGTCAAACGTAATGCAAAAGAAGGCCCTTTTTGTCTTTATACCAGCACCAAATGCTTTTTTAATGAAATACAAGTGACAACAGTGCAGAGAAAATTAATATTTAAAATATGTGCTTAAGCTTTGGCACACCAAAAAGAGCTTAACGGACCTGAATCGTTTTTTCAAACTGAGTAATGGGCATTTCAGCTTGTTTTTAACCACAGGTCAACCTGAAAAATGTCCCGCTAAGTGCCCAGAATATATCAATTAAGCAAAGTGGCAGTGAAGAATAAAACTCCTTTCAGGCGAGCGACCGGCCTGTCAAAGAAACATCCTCTGGCATTTTTTCAAACCCACACTGGGAGATGCTGAGCTTCTGTCTAAGTGGAATTTGCCTTGTTAATCTAATAGGTGCTGCAGTCAGTCTGTGGTACTGGATGTCACATCTGTTAGACCTCACCATGACTCAACACTAACTCTGTTTGGACTTCATGTCGTCTGACACGGTGTTGACGATAACAACAAGGTAATTGCGCCGGAAAAGATCTTGACACCTATTAGAATACCATACTTCCTTGCTAGTAGCTGCTTTTTGATACTTGCTTGGGGCTTTCTCTTTAAGTTGCAGCATCACTTAAAGAGCTGGACTGTAACTATCAAATGTAATTTAGGGTGACAGGCAAAAAGTCTACATTTAGGCATCAGCTGAAATGCTTCAGTTGGTCTAGCTGGAGGGACGTAGGAACAGGATCAGAGCAGCAAGCAATAAATAGTCATGAGAAACAGCATTAAAGGAGACTTGTTATGCTTATTTTCAGCTCTTGGACTTGAGCTGCTTTGTATGGTTCACAGTTCAAGATTATCCTTATTTATCTTGTTAAGGGCCTTGGTGCAGCTCTTCCATTTATCCTCTGACTGAAATAAGCCCTTTAACTTCAACTTTGTTTTGATTGGTTGCCCCTTGCAAACGAAAGATTTTAACAGTAGGTGGGCAGTTTTGTTAGCTTTTTATTTATTGCTATTTTAGCATTAGTATTTTAGTATCCTGTAGAGCCAAGAGTAGAAAAAATGTTAGAAACCATTGGTTTATGCTGAATTCTACTTACCTCAGAAGTCAGATGTTAGAGAACGGAGTCAACCCCCAAGCTGATTGGTTCCAGTAGAAGTAGTTGGAAAATTCAGGAAAGCAGCTGCTTATCAAGTCACTGATGCATCACAAGCAATTCCTGTTTGTTTGTTGTGGGTCTTTTGCATTTCGCAGATACACGACGATGACAGTAAAGATTACAAGTTTCACAGTTTTGCTGATGGTTACGTGCACCGCCACCATCTTCATCTTTAAGTTCTACAAGAACTCCATCGCCAGCCAAACCTGGGCTTTTGGCTGACCTGTACTTACACTAACTTCAGTAACACCTTGGACACATGGATGGATTTTGGATGGATGTCAAACGGATGGATGAACAGATAAAATGCTATTTGCCACTGCATTTCAATAAATTAGTACTGGAGCTAAATAATTCTAATGCTTGTTTAGTGCCTTAATGCTGTTTGAAGCTCCATTTCCCATTTTAACCCTATAATGCCCTTTGTATCATATTTGATACATGAGTTTTTGAGACCTCTATTTCATCAACATGATCAGTACTTGCCATAATTTCAAAATGTTATGGACTAAACTATTTTGTTTGTCTAAAATTAATATTGTTATTAACAAAAAGTTGCCAAAAACACTCAATGTATCAAATGCACTACACAAAAGATATGATAAATTTATAATAGAAATATATCATACACAACATGATATAGCGAGAAAAAGTGTGGATTTTGTTATAGGGGTTAGTAAACATCTCAGTTCCAAGAAATCTCAATTTTCTTTCTATTTTGTGGTGGGTTGGGTCTTACAGGGTTAAATTGCATTGTAATGTGCCTCTGTATGTTGCCTTTTTGTTTGATTGACTCGTTTATTTTTAAATTGTTTTTAATGGCCTTCACATCCTTAAAGTTGCCTAGTCAACAATGAGCTAATGCAATGCAAGGTTTTCACCCACAGATATGCATCTTTCCCTCAACCGTGAAATATTTTATCTCATAGTGTGCACTCGATTCACCGCTCTTCATTTATTAAAGTTTAGTCCCCCCATTGTCTAAATAGTGCACTTTTTTGAAAACACAAGTATAGAATCTTAATTCCTATCAAGTATGGAACAAACTCCTGATCCTGAAAGCAGTTTGGGATCAAACCGACCCACCTTTGTCCTCACAAGTGTTTCAGGAACAGGAGCGCTGCATAAATCAGACTACTTTAGAGCCAAAGCATGTGCACATGGTTAATTAGAAATAACGGGGGGGGGGGGGGGGGAGAGGGGGGGAGAGAGAGAGCACTGGGCCTCGCAGGGTTATCCTACACGATGAAGTCACGCTGCTTATTTGTGTCAGCTGATAGGTGTGGAGGACTAATATGCAGCTGATGCGACTGCTGTGATCGCCTATGCAAATCTGATTAAGCTCTGCTTAATCGCACCAAATCAATCAGAGCAGTGTCATTCATGTCAAAAGACATTCAGACTACTCCGGTTCCAACAAACATTTTTTACAATTTGTTCATGTTTATTAATGAGGTCTTTGATCTCTTTCAGCTGCTTTAGGGCCAACAAATTAAACTCTATAATTGCTTAATAAAAAGATGCATGCAGCGCTCAAGTGTAGCGAGATTATTTTTAGCAGCATTTTAATCAGGCCTACCTTTGCTAGAAATTAAAGATGAAATTCAAGCTGAATATTTGTTCCCTGGGATCTATCTGCTATGTGTGTGAACGACACGTGTAATGTGCTGCTCTGATCTCATTTGATTAGAGTTTCTTATACACTAACTGTGTAGAGACATTTATAGTATCTGGAACCTTCTTGTAGTTCAACAAATATGTCCGTGGTATTATGGGGAATACTGGTTTGGAGGATTTTCCTCTCTCTTTTCTTTTTTTCCCCGGCACGACAACCTTATCTAAGCCGTATTTCCCTTAGCTTTCAGCTTCTAAGCAGAAGTGTTAGTGGTGCTGGATCTTCTCTGCATTATTTATTCACTGTTCTGTCCCAGTCAGCATGATTCAGTTGGTTTAATCTGAGTTATATTAGGGTTATTTAAAGTTAAATTACTAAAATTTTTACATGTAGCTAGAACAGAACTGATAACTTTCCCATTTAGCCTGAAGACTGTTATTTGTATTGAGACTTCTCGTCTGATTGTTCAACCAAATTTAGAATCATTTTTTACTTGTATTTCATCAAATCCATATCAGTAGAGACAACGCAACGCTGCAGTTGTGTTACACAGTGCTGTGAAAAAGTAAAACAGACTTTATTATTAAAACGATAACATTAGAAATGCAGTTGTTAAATGATGATTAGTTTTATTAAGGAGGAAAAATGATCCAGACCTGCATGGCCCTGTGTGAGAAAGTATTTGCCCCATAAACCCGATAACTGCTTGAGCCATCCTTGGAAGCACAAACTGCAATCATGCATTTGTGATAACTGGCAATGAGCTTTCCACATCACTCTTCTTCGCAGAATTGTTTGTAATTCAGCCACATTCGAGGATTTTCCAGCATGAACAGCCTGTTTAAGGTCAGAAATCCAGGCTATGAGTTTTGAGCTTCAAGGTACGACTGATAGACAGACATTCAGGTTTTTCTGATGGACAAACCTTCTCCTTCAGAGCAGAATTAATGATTCCTTCAGTTACTTTAATGAGATGGTTTGTTCGTTTTACACCTGATGTAATGAGACTCAAACCTTCCAAATGTTCAGCCTGGGAAGGTGCCCCAAGTTTTCTTCATTTGTGGTTAATCACTCTCACCGTGATTCCCAAAGCAGTATAAATGGCTTTGTAACCCTGACTGATGGATGTCAATGAGCTTGTTTCTCAGCTGTTTCTTTAGATTGTGGCATGATGTGTTGCTTTTTGAGACCTTTTAGCTTACTTCACTTAATTTTTTACACAGGGCCAGGTAGGCTTGGATTTATTTCCTCCCTTATTAAATGAAATCATTATTTAAACACTGAATGTTGTATTTAGTTGGGTTATCTTTGATTTTTTTTAAAAGAAAAGAAAAGGGGGGGATACTTTATCACAGCACTGTATATCATGCTTTCTGCCAGCTAGGCAACTGAAAAAAGAAATCCAGCTTTTAAGGTGACTCAGTGCTTTATAGTGTGGGGCAGGAAGTGTACAATGGCACTTGCAGCCTGTTGTTGGAACATAGACTGTATTTAAAATTGAGTTCAATTGCATTTTATTTGTGTAACTTAATATTAAATCAAGAGGTTCAAAGGGCCTCGCAGTTATAAAAACATAATAAAGAAACAAACTCAGAGCTCATCAGATATACATACACAGCCACAGACATACAGATAATCCTTGAATGAAAATACATCACACAGAAACGCAAACAGACATACGAAAAAAGAAACAACCTTGGAAGCAACAGAAGCAGACGGCCAACATGAAGAAGAATCTACCAGACTGTTAATTGTGACTTAACTTAGTGGGTATGGCACCAATTTCCTTTGTGAGGATAACTAGACATCTAAGACGTTAGCAGAGTTTCAGAAGTATGAGCAGGTCCGAGACTGTGTAAGATTTTATATATAAGTAAGAGTATTTTAAGATCAGTTCTGCAGAATACTGGAAGCAAGAGTAGCTCTGCTAAACCTCGACTGATGTGCTCTCTGATATTCCTTTTCATTGTTAACCAAGGCAGAATTCAGGTTAGGCAACAACCTACTGATCATCCAGCAAAAAGAGCTCTGTAGCAGTTAGGACGGCTGAAAATGAGTCAGGACGGGTTGTATTTTGGTAATATTCATGAGATGGAAGAGGGCTGTCTTTAATATGAGCTTTAAAGCTCAAATCTGAATGAGAAAAAAACCCCCAAACTTTTAACTTGTGGTTTTACACTCGTTGCTAATGTCCCAAACTTATGAATAGATAATATTTTATATTACATTACTGCCAATTAAATACAGTAATAGAGAGTTTAGTCAAAGCATCACTGCCTCTACAGAAACATATAGCCGTGTATCATCTGCATAACCACAGTAGCAAATATTATGCTGATTAACAAGCGGCCACATGTATAGCGAGAACATTAACGGGCTCAGATAGCTGCTCTGTGGAACTCCATAGGAAGTGTCACAACCGGCTGATAGCTGACCTCCAAAGATGAGGTATTTCCTGTTGGTGATCGTTAATCTAAATCATTCAAAAACACAATTAGAAAAAGTAAAATACGGACAACAATCTTGCCTAGTATCATAAGTTAGCCTAACTATGAAGGTTATTATAGTTAACTAAAAGCTAAACCTAGATGTGGTAAAACTAAAATAAAAATTAGACTTTTGAAAGAAATTAAGACTAAAATTAGTTTGTGAACTTAACTAATTAAAATAAAATCAAAGTACTGAGGAATTATCCTTAGTTTATATTTGTTAGTTTGGTAAAAAATTAAATTAACTCGATTTCTTGTAATAGTTGTACTGATTTTGACATGACATAATAATTTAAAAAGACTAAAAGTGACTGAAACTAATAAAAAACTAAAGTGAAACAATAAAATCCACTCTGGGAACTAATTGAAACTAAACAGAATTAAAACCAGAAACTCTAAATGAAAAAAAAAAATAGAAAATACTAAACTATAATAACTCTGCTAACGATCTGGGTGAGGGAATTCACTGTCCTGTGATTTGCTCTATCACCAGACTGGAACCTAGCAGGATATCACTGATTTGCATAAATACAGCTTTTTCTAATACTTTACTAAAAAAAAAGGCATGTTTGATATTGGTCTGTGATTACTCGATATATTTGTGTCCAAGTTTGATTGCTGTAAAAGTGGTTTCATTACGGCTGTTTTAAAAGTCTCACGTGACGCTTTAACGATGATTGTGACGAGCTCAGAGATACAGAATGTGTTTCAGAAAACGAGTGAGAAAGAAGTGGAAGGTTTGCACTGTCCCGCTGACGGCACAGAAAAATGACTTAAAATTGGTGGTTACTCACGAGGTAAACTGTGAGAATGCTGCGAGTTTGAGATCATTTTTTTGTCTAACACCTGAAATCTTACAGTTGAAAAAAAGATGAAAAAATTCCTCACATTTATCAGAGGTCTTGATGTACCTCATCTGTAGATGGATTTAGAAACCGTTTGATTGTAGTGAGCGATACTCTGGGGTTACTCCCATTGTCAACAGTGAGTTCTTTGGATGGTATTCTCCTCTTGCTTTGCTTAGCTTTGTCCTAAAGAGACAGAATCTTTATAGGCTCGACGATGGACTTCTAGTTGTGCTTTTTTCTGTCTCCTCTCAGCAGAGCAGCCTTCTGCAGACCCCTTTGAGGTTGCAGACAGTATTTTTCAGCCATGGGGATGATTTAACCTGTCAATGTCTAGTGTATCATATCTGATACATAGGTTTTGTGAGTTTTTAACCCCCTGAAAAAAACTAAATAAATTGCTCAATACATTTCAAGTAATTAATTGCAACAAAAAGCCTTGTGTAGAAAACATGATACAAATTCAAACTCATATGTCCAAGTGAATATTTAATAAATGCTATCAATATCTAATAAGTGCTATCTAAAGACTTGTTTCTTGACTCTAAACCAGGGGTGGGCAATCTCAGTCCATGAGGACCGGTGTCCCTGCAGGTTTTAGATGTGTCATCGAACCAACAGAGCTGATTTAAATGGCTAAATTAGCTCCTCAACATGTCCTGAAGTTCTCCAGAGGTCTGGTAACGAACTAATCATGTGATTCAGGTGTGTTGACCCAAGGTGAGATCTAAAACCTGCAGGGACACCGGCCCTCGTGGACTGAGATTGCCCACTCCTGCTCTAAACTATCATGTGGTTTTGGTTGCAGATAAAACAGCATCAAAAGACACAGCATAAAGGTCACCTACAGCAGCAGCAGAGACTTAAACGCTGGCGATCTTGGCTAATGACCAGATCAAGTGTCTCACCAAGGTTATGAGAAGGTTCGATACCATGCTGCATAAAGTCAGAGTTCTCATTTGGGTTCAAAATGGTGTTGACTTTTAGGCCATTGCTGTTGTTTATATGATTAGTAAAACTTCCATCCAATAGGATTGTGTCATAGCCATGTGTAATGAGTGCCATCAATCCTGAAAATTGTGGAAGGAAATTAGTGTCTTGCTTTGGTGGACTATAAATTGCGATAATGAGGACACTTGGTTTAATTTGCAAATCAACTGCAAAGTATTCAAGTGAACTAAAAGTAACAAGGTTCATCATTTTGAATACAAGTTGGTTTCAGTGGAGAATTGCAACGCTATCACCTTCTGATCTTGTCTTGCAGCTTGAAAAACACTCAAATCTGGGGACAGATTTCATTTCTAACCGCCACACCATCCTCTCTAAGCCAGCCTTCAACAAAGAAACATTAAATCTAATTCTTTTTCAGTGATCAGACTTCTCATTTGAGAGGGATCTTATATTTAATTACCCAAATCCGAGTTTGGACTTGGTATCTGAGTGATTCTGAGCAGTGATATGAATACTGATTAAGCTACTTGAGCAAATTTTGTTCCCTGTTTATTTCTGATAAGTGGAGGAGCCGATGTACCAACGCCATAGAAAGTAGTGGAATAAGGGGGCAAGTTCACTTTGTTTTTCGAAGGTCCTGGCTCCACACGAGCAACAGAGAAGTCTGAGGAAACAAAGATTCAATTCAGGTTTATTTATATAGCTCCATTTCAAGGAGCTTCATACTGTAAGGTAAAGACTACAATATTAGAAAGAAACCCTACAATCAGATTACCCCCTCTGAGCATGCACTTGGCAGCATTTGGAAAGAAAAAAATCCATTTTAATGTAAAGAGGAGAACAGCATTTCAACAAAGCAAGGCCCCTGAACACAGCAGGTTTATGGACACTTCTTATCTGCCTTGTCTGCATAGATTCTCGGTCATAGAGGTTGTAGTAGGCTTAAGAGTTTGAGACAAAGGGAAGTGGACTTGGACTATCATCCAAGAGCTTTTGTCAGTCTAAACAAATCCATGGTCTGGATAATAATTCTGATTCCAGACCAGAACACTACAATACACTACGATATCAGATAGGAACCTCACCAAACCTGGAAGGACAAGCAGATTGGATTTAATTGCCGGCTTGACCTCATTCAATAGCAGATGCTTTGAAAACTGCAGCTGACTGCAAGTGGTCATATATAGTTATCAATTTGAACCGGTTCTTTCAAGGGCAGCAAGACCACAAGTTCACTGCTTACAGTCGCATAATTTGGATCATGCAATGGTCTCCAACCACTGTTTTTTCCTAGTGTGGCTGTAACATAATGGTTTTATTCAGCAGGATGTTCTTTTTGATAGTTATCGTCCTAATTAGACTAAAACCATGGGTATAATTTAGGCCCACCTTAAATGTCATTTTGTTAGCCTACAAGTGTCCCCGAGTATTAATTCAGATCCGCCTCTTGGGGGATGACAGTAAAAAGGCCAAACTTTTGGCAAACAGTGGGCTGATTTAAGACATGGCTGTGTTTTTATGCAGACTATGTGCTGGGAAAATGGTGCTAACTTTGGAGAGAGTCAGTCAAAACAGGAAAGTTGAAGGTGGCGATACCAAAACTATGAGCTAAAAGACACAAAAAAGTACAAACTGCAGATTTGGGTAACAGTTCCCCGAAGAGTTTGTCACTACAAATGATACCTTTCGAGTTAACAGTAATTCATTTTTCGATAGTTATTTCCATTCAATTCAGTTTTAGTAACCACAGGTGAACCTCCAACAACCAGGCTACCCCTATGAACAAGCACTTGGCGACAGTGGGAAGGAAAAACTCACTTTAAACAGGAAGAAACCTCTCGGCAGAACCAGGTAAAAATATTTCTGTGTGCAATGTGTCTTTTGTTCTGTCTCCCAGCCATCAACTGATCACAGCAGATGGTCGCCCCTCCCTAAGCCTGGTTTTGCCAAAGGTTTCTTCCTGTTAAAATGTAGTTTTTCCTTCCCACTGTTTTCAGCTTTCAGTTTTATTTGTCATATGCAAGTTAGCACAAGGTCAACATCGCAATGAAATGTATTTGACGAGCAGGGGCAGTACAAACTGACCAGTACAAAAGTTTTTTAGTGGCAGTTGTTACAGTATTGCACTTTTTAAAAAAATATAAATATCAAAAAAGTGGAGTGACCAATGCAGATTATGCAGAGTACTTGTGAAGCTGCAGGGTAGCTTCTGAGTGCGTCCTGTGGAGTGTGTGTGTGTGTTTAAGTGTTGTGGTTGAGGTGTCATATGGCTTGATGGTAGAAACTGTTTTTAAGTCTTGTAGTCTGAGCAGACAGACTCCTGTAACGTCTGCCAGATGGTAGCAAGGAGAACAGCTGATGTGCTGGGTGGCTGTGGTCCTTGATGATGCTGTGTGCTTTACGGAGGCATCGCTGGAGATAAATGTCCTGAATGGCAGGAAGCCTCGTGCCAGTGATGTGCTCTGCTGCCTTCACCACCCTCTGTAGTGATTTACGGCTGCTGGCAGAGCAGCTTCCGTACCAAACTGTAATGCAGCTCGTCAGCAAGCTCTCGATTGCACACCTGTAGAAATTTGAGGTGATGTTGGCGTTCATGCCAAACTTCCTCAGCCTCCTCAGGAAGTAAAGCCGCTGGCGAGCTTTCCTGATAGCAGTGTCTGTGTGAAGGGTCCAGGAGAAGTCCTCGGTGATGTTGACTCCAAGGAACTTGAAGCTGCTGACCCTTTCAGCCTTGACACCAATGATGTGGATGGGCTGGCATTCTCTAACTGGTCGTTTCCGGTAGTCCACTATCATTTCTCTAGTTTTGCTGATGTTGAGAGTCAGGTTATTTTCCAGACACTGTTACAAAGTGCCTGCTCATAGTTGGTTATTTCATTTTTCAGATTTTCTCTGTATTATTGCGGCATAATGGAATTGAACTAAATTTGAATTGAATTAAATTCTAGATCCTGAAAATGTGCTCTGATAGCTGTAATTGTATGAACCCAAACCCCCTCGCAGGTGAAGCCCTTCCGCTCTCTAAATCTGTTTTGGCTCCACTCTTGGTGACAGAAGAACACCGCAGTCCCACCTGAAATGGCTTCATTATACCACAAACTGGTTGCAGGTCTCTGTCGCAGAGTTTTCGAGCAGAAACATTAATTTGCAGGGAGCACGTCTGGTTCTAAAGCTGACTTTGTCTGCCTCAGTCTGGGTAAACACGGCAGCCATCAATTTTGACTATCCCAGGCTGTTTAGGACGTCTCTCTGCTGCTGTCGAGTATAATGGTCGAGAGCAAGTGAAGCTCCACTCGAACCCGGCATTCACAGCTTCTGTTTTCCTTTTTTCCAGATTTGGCAAAGTGATGAACAATTTCTGTTAGTTTGTCTTCATTTACTTCATTCTTTACTGTGAGTTTGTTCCTAAAAACGGGCTTTCTCCCTTCCTTTAATGCTGACCCTTTTATAGCTCATTCCTGTTTCTGCTTCCCTTTTAAAAAACATTCAACCTTTTTTTCTCTCTCTCTCCGTGGATGGAAAAAGGTAGACGGCAAGCCCCAGTAGGTCACAGTGCATTAACCACACTAATAAACCCATTACACCGCGATGGAATGGGATCCAAACGAGAGAGGGAGAGAGAGTTGAGTGATGGGGATAAAGAAAGGAGAGAGGCTGATTTTGGCAGAGAGGAATGGCAGAGTGAGGAGGGAGAGATATAGCACAGTGGCAGGTTGGGTAAAAGCCTCACTGATACACATTCCCTTTACGTATGTGTGCCTTTAAGCCCTCCGTCTATTCATTACCTTTTCTAACAGGATTCATTAAAGGGAGGATCTGCCATCTTCTGCCAGAGCATTGCATCACTTTCTGCTCCCGTACACAACACTCCTCTTCCTGAGCATTAGCGTCATTGTGGGGCCAATTACAACACTGCAGTGCCGATCTTGGGGGGCCATAAATATCCGCAATGTGTCCCCCCCCAACCTGCAGTGCTCCTGCGAGGATACAGAGGAAGCAGAGAGGAGGAAAGTAGGAAGACAATATGGGACAAAGAAGCAGCTGAATGCAGCAATATTTAAGGAGCCAAGAAAAGAAACTACGAGCTGAGTCACGCACCGCTTTAAATATTGTGGAGGTGCGGGAATAGATGACCTAGCCTCCTGCGTTTGAGCAATGCCACGATTTGGGAGTGAATATTTGAGAAGTAAAAATGGCTTAAAAAAAATAGTGTCCACATACTTTTGACCTCATCTCGCTCCAGATTTGTCTCAAAGGTTTGGTTCTGCATCGTGCATCCACAAGCATGCATGTTCAAAAGTATGTGGACACGTACACATATTACATATTCACACATTCTTTTGCATAACAGCTGTGTATTCTGCAGCACTGCCCAGGCCGAGACATACCAGCACAGAGATCTTACTGGGAAACTGTTGTCAGTGTATCTGTCCTCATTCATCGGCTCACCTCTCATCTTCTCATTAATAAGAAGTTAGTTTTCCGGTGTTTTCCTGTTTTGTTGCTGGGCAGCTAGTCGAGTATCAGTGCACCTTTGGAACAGGGGTAATACTTTACTGCAAACATGCAATTTGAAGCTTCTGAACTGCATCTAGCTTCTACACTTATTACAAGAAATGTAATTTGGCACTATATCCGTATAGGAAGCCAATTTTCACAGAGTGAGTGCAGAATCAATCTTCTATACCAAATTACAGAGAACTAAAAGATGATCAGATTAGCCGTTAGATCAAAACACATTCACGGGGTCTGGAGCTTCCTCTGTGTCTCTCTGTGCGTGCTCCATCTGACAAAAGAAACAAGCCTGACTCTGGTCCTTCACAGCATTCACCAGCCTGCACTGACACTCACACTTCATCGTTAGGGAGTGGCTCCTGAGGGTTTTCTCTCCTGGTGCTCTGCTGACACCATGTGGGCGTAGCAGCAACTGCATCCCACCAGGCGGGGGCTTAAAAAAATAAGAAAGAAAGAAAAGGCAGGCCTGTGTGAAAGGCTGGGATTTGTTTCTGTGTACAGTAGCACCCAAACAACACATTCATCACCAGCAGACGTCCCCGCTCCTCTCCTGGTGTGCCAAATTGATGAACCATCAACGCAAGTTTCATTACGTTCACTTTATATTGATAAAGCAATCACGCATGCTTTTCTTCTGTGTTTCACCGTTTCCCGACTCGCAAGACAAATGGGGGTGTCAGAATGATATTTCCCCCCACCACCCCGCACTTCTGTGTACCGCTGTGAGGAGGATGTAGGGCTTCAAAAAAGCTGGATCAGGGAGGTTTTATTCCTGTGGGAAGTCACAAGTCAAACTTTTAGCTCAGCTGGGTGGGTTTAGATCTATGCTGAAGACTTTCAAAATGCTGGTGCGATTTAGTTCAGCAAAGAGTTTTTGAGGGGTGATAATTGATCATTTCAAGCATCAGCTGATCAAGAAAAACACTCCCAGCCTTAATACGGGCACTAATAACTCTGATGCCATCCTTCCTGACCTTCATCATCTGTATTAAATGATTTCAAAAATCAAAAGCCGTCATTATGGAAAGTGAGAATCTTACTTGTTGAGCTCCAGGTGCTTCGATCAGGTAACAGCAATACTGCCTGCTTGTTCCATCTGCTCTTGTTTTTAAAACAGGAGCTTTAAACCTCCATTATTTATAGTGACAGCGTAGGATTTTTAGGTTTTCTCCTGTGTTCGTGTGATTCAGTTAAGTTTTATGTATCTAACACCAATTCAAAACAGTATATTGTAAGATTAAAAAACCTACAACTACAATCAGACGGGGAAGCACTTTGGCGACAGTGGGAAAGAAAAACTCCCTTTTAACAGGAAGAAACCTCTGGCAGAACCAGGCACAAGGAGGGGCGGCCATCTGCCACGTCCGATTGGGGGTGAGGGGAGACAGGACAAAAGACACACTAGACACACTCATACACCTATCAGCCACTTATTTAGGTATAGCTATTCACCACTCGTTAAGGCAAATATCTAATCCAACCAATCCTGCGTCAGCAACTTAGTGCACTCAGGCATGCAGATATGATCAGGATGACCTGCTGAAGGTCAAACTGAGCATCAGAATGGGGAAAACTGGTGTCAGAGTGGCTTTTATATCCAGCACTCTTAAGTTTGAGAAGCTGTTTATTTTTTATTGGTTATACATTTATTAAAGTGTCTCCAATATCAGAAAACCTGCAAAAAAACAACAACGATGATTTGGTACTTTTTATATCAGGTGAACTGAGCTTAATTTGCTACGTTTACAGATTGCAAATAATCTCATAGCACCTTCTCTAATGGGTTTTTATGAAACAGACAAAACAAGCATGAAACGCTGCTGCAAACATGACACTGAAACATCTCCGATGCCTCCATTTTTTTTATTTATTTATTAATTCTTCTACCGTATACAAATATTCACACAGAAAATGTTCTCCAAAAAAAAAAACCAACAAAAAAACAACTAATGTCTCGTAAACATTCGTGTCCTCCTCGTCTCGCAGGCCTGTCTTCCTTCATCGTGTGCTGCGTCGTCCACAAGCTTCCAAACATATATTTATTTAAAAACACTCGCTTCACTGTGCCGTGCTGACACTCGAGACGCAACCTTGTGCGTGGCATCGACCCCCCCCTCCACGCCCACCCCATCACGTTTCCCAGGCACGTGCCCGGTCGAGTGGAGTTGCAGCAGTGACAGCCAGGTCCGGGATGAAGGGGAAGAAGCCAGAAATCACAGTGTGAAGCAGGAGCTCTTTGACATCAGTGCGCTCGGTTGCGGGCCCAGAGGTGAGGAGCGGGACCGTATTGCGTGGGTCACCTTCGAGCTTAGTGTGTGGTGGTGGCGGTTGGGGGTAGTGGGGAGAGAGAGGCGGGGACTGGTGTACTGATCAGATCCAGATCAGAAAGTCTCTTATTTTATCGTTGTTTTTGTTCTCCTGAACAGATGATCCTCGCTGTGTAGTGTCTGTGAACGCTGATAGCGACTGTCTTGTGCATCTTTAAATACAGCATGAATGTTTAAAGCCAATCTGACCAAAAATCTAGAAGTTTGGAAACAGAAATGTACGTTTAACGTTTATTTATGGCTACAGGAAGCAGGTAATCAAGTAATAACAGGGAGGCTAGAGTACAGGGAAAGTGACTGGTGTGAGTTAAGTCTGCATATTCATTAAGATCAAATCATCGCCACCGTTAATCCACTTAAAAACATTTGTAAGAACATAATAAAGTGAAAACAAAGTACGGATATATATATATATTTATATACGGAGACGAGCATAAACAGTGGCACTGGGACCGTTCACATAATTTTGGCTCTGGCATTATGCGCTTGCATCCTCAGTGCAGCTGCCCGTGCATTCTTCTCATCTCTGTGTCGATTTCCAAATGTCCTCCGCGAGCAGCGGCTGTTTCCCAGAACAGCAGGAAAGCAGTAGTGCAACAAACTTTTAGCAGGATTTTTTTTGTTTTTTCCCCCCCCATCAAAGGAAATTAGTCAAGTACACGTTTAGGATTCGAACACTTTGCAAGAGGCAATTCATTATTTGATCGGAAAGAAGTAAGTCGGGGCGCGTGAGAAAGGAATCGGACGAAATATGGTTTGCACAACCTTTAGTTTTTTCCGGGCTTTGCTCGTGTGCCGCTGCCGCCACTGAAAGCGAGCGTCCCAGTAGGAACAGCGAGCCCCCCCCCCCCCCCCCCCCTCCCTTCTCTCTCTCTCTGTGCTCAACATCGACAGTGAAACACTAAACATACACAGACTGCACCTTTTACATCCTTTGACATGAGCGGCTTTTTGGTTCAAACTCGGGATAAAATTAAGAGAAGACAGTGAACAAGTATGACCTTTGACCTTTTCGCTGACTTGACCTTTTGCAGGTTTCCCTGTGAGTGACTAAATAAAAAAGCATTGTTGAAAAATAAGGCTATCAGCCTGGGGAGGCGTTTAAAGGCACCCAGGCTGAGCTACATTCCATCTTTGATGACGAAAAGAAGAACTTAAGAGAGAAAATGAAATGTTTTAGCTTACAGTGACGTCCATTGTTTTAATATTAGGGCTAAAACAACTTTTTAAGATTTGATTTTCTCTCTCACTCACACACACGCAGACACACTCAAGTTTTATTTTTTCTTTTTAAATATGTTTTTGATTTTAGAGGACGTGCGCCTGAATTTCTCTCCGTTGTCGCAGGAGTCCTGGGAGGACGTGCTCTGGAGCTTGTAATCCCTTCCCAGACTCCGGCCCTCCGAGTCCAGGGAGGTAAGAGACGGGTGACGCCCCACATTAGGCAGCATGCTTGCCGGCAGCTGGCCGAAGCTGTAGGACTTCTCCAGGATGCCGTTGTACATGCCCTTGCCCGTCGGAGAGGTCACGTTCCCCAGAGGTCCGCTCTGGGACTCGGGTATGATGCGGGTGAGGTCGGGCGAGCCTCTTTGTGCAAACTGATGGTGCTCCAAGGCCGGGGAAGGCGAGGTGGAGGGCGGGCCTGAAGGTGTGGTGGCCGGGGTGGGAGGCAGAGGAGGAGGCGTGTCCCTGAGACTGCTGCTGCTGCTGCTGGTGTGGGTGGTGGAGGTGGTGGATGCAGGGCGCTCTGCGGTCTGGGTGAACAGCAGCAGCTCCTCGCGGGAGATCTTGCGGTAGGGGATCTCCGAGGCCGCTGAGCAGGGGTTGTGCAGCGACTTGCGGCCCACTGAGCTCAGAGAGTCTGTGTCGGAGCTGCCCTCCTGAGACGCCTCCCTAATAAAGGAGAGCAGACAAGGCTGGTCACAGACTGATAAACAACACTGAAAAACATCTTCTATATGTGCTATTTTAAAGTTAGCCTTTCTCTAAATGCGCCTGCATGCATGTTTCCTGATCACCTGGTGGATTCATTGTCTTTGTCTCTGCTCTACGACTGGACGACACGGCACTGAATCGCCTTAAATATCCACTCTCTTGTCTTCCAGCGATGCTAAAGCCACTGAGGGAAGACGCTCCTGAGAACATTCAGTCCCTGGATCAGACGCTTTTATTTTCATTTTTGCATTTTCCTAATGACAAATATTTAATGCCAGATTTAAAGTGAACATCCCAGCACATGACAGGAACTCCACCATCATTTTGATTTTCCTGGTCTAAACTAGCAGGTGGTGTCGGGGGTTTCAGACCCCAAGAACGGAGACGCAGACGGACGGATGTCAACGTTGTTTGAGTGCAGAGTAAAGGTTGGGTCTCTTACGAACTGTCTCTGACAAAGTGAGAAAAATAAATCAGATTATTAGCTCCCAGCTACTACCACCTAATGGAAACCCCTAAAAGACAAGTCAGGTGAGCCGAGTTGGTGTTACTGGAAAAGAGGTTGTACAGAGAAGCTGCACCCACAAGTGTCAGACTGAGTCACTAATGAGTTGTGACTTTTTTCCTTCTTGTTATTTTTGATTAATTCTTTTATCAGTTAGAGATAAGAGAAAATATTTATTGAACACAACCCGTCTCTATCTGGGATGTCCAGCCACCGTTTAAGAAGTACCTCGACTCCACGTCTGTGACACAAGTTCAACTTTTGGAACCCATTTTTCAGCCGTAACTAAATGTTGAGGAAAGACCACCAGCCGACGGTTATTCAGCATAGAAATGTCTGCTGGGATATCACATGTTGGTGTATTTTTTCCTTTCCTTGATGTTACAATTCCACAGTCCTCATCTGGGATTTATTCTCTCTCACAGGAAACATAGAACTTGAACTCCCTGTAACACTTTATTTTGAAGTCCAGGCTTTTGTCCTGCGACCTACCGTCATCACTACGTAGCACATGCACCTAGCATGCACGCCCTGATAAAATAAAACAAGGCGATACCTCACAGTCTGCCACAGTTACTTGCTCTTTGGAGCCACTACTGCTAACTCTGTATCCGCCTCAGAGAACACAGAGCAAATGTTGTGCCTCTGGCTGCCCTCCAAAGCCATTACTAAAATCACTGGTGCCTGCATGTTGCACAGCTAATGTGGCTTGTATATCCACAGGAGAGCTCTGAATTTAAAAAACAAAACAAACAATAACAGCAACTTTTAAGACTTTAAACACTATTTGGAACCAATAAAAGAGCAAATTCAGCATTTCCAGGTCTATGGACATAATCTGCAGTTCAAACAAACTTTTCTGTATCCCACCGACGTTTGACGGTTAATTTTGACTTCTGTGGTGAATCTTTGTAGAGGCTAACTGAAGGAAGTAGCCCACACCGTTGCCAGCATTCATGCTTGCCCCTCAAGTTTACCTCTTTGGTACATTCTTATAGTTTCAGCAAATATATGAGAGTCTTTATGTTTGACACTATGATTGTTTTTCCTTATATTAATGTGATTATTGTTATTCTCTCACTGATAAATTCAAACGCTCCGGTTAAAAGCAGCCAACAGTCCACAGGAGGAATCTAAAGTACTGAACAGGTGGACGTGAGAGGTGTTAGGTTATGACCTAACTACAGCGTAGATTTGACACAGAAGTTTAAAACTCCTGTAAAATATTCTTCCTTCAGTCAGGTTCAGCCTCTACCATCAAGTCTCTCTAAATGCTGCTGGACAGGTTCTGAGTTATTTTGCTGACAGACAAATGATCCTGAAAATGTCTCGAGTTTCACTGAATCCTTCAGCGAGGCCGAGCCGCTCCTTTGCTCTTGGTCTGTCCGTGGTTCAAACAAAGGGCTGAATGCTGTGATGTTGTTACATAAGCAAAACTAGATTTTGCTAGACCCGCTGACTGATCAGGGCAGCCGGGGTATTTTAATGAGGTGCTGAACGGCGCTGTGCTACGGCAACTAACAGCAGAAGGAAATGTATGTATTTGAAACATTAGCGCGTGAAATCCTATTCTTGAATGAAGAAAGTTTGTAAAATGTTTCTCTTTTGAGTCCTTTTGCAAACTAAAAACTCTAAAAACTTCACAAACACATCGCCACACATACCCCCTTCGCTCAGAGTTGAACATGATAACGTCGTCGTCCGCCTCGGGGCGATAGGAGAGGGACGAGCTCGCCATGGACAGCAGGTCTGGGTCTGCAGACATCAGCGAGGACTGCGGGGAGCTCAGCAGGCTCCGGCGGGAACGGCACATGCTGCTGTTGCGTGTCAGTGCGGGCCGAATCAATGTAGTCCCTGGAGGAGGAACGAGGACAGGCAAACGGAGACGTTAATATTTATGCCGTGCCACTTTTGCGGCTACAAAGCGTCGGCGCGCTCTGCCGCCTCGCTCACCTGTGAACTGTGGAATGATGGGAGGCGTGTCCTCGTCCAGGTCGTCCACTCCTCCCGCGATGGGGTAGGGGGGAACCGAGACTCGCGGCATCACCACCCAGCTGTGGTCTGAGTAAAGGCTGGCGGTCAGGCTCGGCAAACCCGAATTATTGACCACAGGGAAGCCGCAGAGCTTCTCGATCTGCTGCCAGCGGTGGAGCCGCTCCCTCAGGCACGCCGTTACCTCCGACAGGGCTTTCCTAATATGAAGACGAACAAATGAATAAGTCGGACTCAGTTAAATTAGAAAAGCATGCAAACACTGAGCTTATTCTGCTTCAGATTACCGATCAACCTTCTCCAGTCAGACTCAGTAAGATGCCAACTTTGCTTTGATCCATCAGGGTTTACGGATTTGAACTTTGAACTCCTCTTTTGAACACAGATGAATTGTTTACCTCAGTGGCACTACCTAGCTTCTCCAAGAGCTCTGAATATATTAAATACATCTCATTGTGTTTATCGACCCATGAACGTAAAAGCTTTATGTGGTAAAAAAGACAAAACAAGCAAAAAACACACAAGCAGGCAAGAACTTGACACTGTAGAGCTGTTTTTCTTAAATGCATTGAGCGCTCTGATGGCTCAAGCAAAAGTATTTAATCCCCACACAAAGCAAAGCTGCCAAGGATAAAGTCATCGTTGGTGTAAAAAGGCACGGAAAGCCTCACTGACATCCTGTCTGTACTCCTGACTGCCAGATCACACCTGGCTGAAAAAAATCCTCTCTTCCTGTGTTTACTTTTAGCTGTTGAATTACCTTTATGATCACGTCATGAAGCGTGCAGCACCTCTGTTATAAATGCCTCCTTATAAATCTATATCAGGTGATATTTCTTATTGTAATCTGCACATTAGAGTCTGTCTTTCTTACTTTGCTTCTAGTATCTTGTGGTCCACCTCATCCAGTGACGAGCTGTGGGCTACGTGAAGAGTCCCAAACACAGAACCTCTCTTCTTTTTTATTTTCTCTGCCTGAAATGGGAAAAAAATAGAGAGTTACTTTGGCTGGAATTTCAGCTTCACATCAGCTGAATTTTCTTTTTAATATTGATAGTTCAGAACAACCATCATCTCAAAGGACTTTATACACCATGTGATGTAAATATAAACCCCAGACATGTGAGAAAGAAAAAAGATGACATTTACATCAAATTCTGGTCTTAGCAGTGAGTCAGCGGAGGGATAGTGGATAAAATGGACAAAAACAGACCACAGAAGAGATTCCTGGATGTAATGAAAGAGAGATGCTGTGACAGAGGAGGATGTTGGGGATAGGATGAGACAAGCTAAAGGAAGCAGCTGAAAAAAGAGCAGGAAGCCAATTAACAGAAGCTAATATGATAGAACATAAACTCCCTCCCACGTTTTTGTTAAATTGAGTGGAAACAACAAAAAAAACAGCATCTTTACCTAGAAAGTCTGATCACTGCACTAAATCTTTCTCTGCTGTAAGCCAGATTAATGTAGCTGATGTAAAATCATTCACTGATGTCTATTTGCATCTAATGGAGAGGATCGTCAGCTCCAGTCCATTATGAGGTTCTGCCAGATGCAGGTGACAAAGAAAAATGTGCTGAATAATTTGCTCCTATTTCTTTACTATTTACCAGGCAAAAGATCACAGAGTAGTTACGCGCCTGCTAGGATGCCACGCACTGCTGAGACTTCAGCGCTTGTGATGAAGTATTGTGGCCCTGAGAGGTCAAACGCACTGTAGCTCAAAAAACCCCACTAGCAAATAGCTAGCAAGCGTTTCCGGGGACTGAGACACGCTTAAAAGAAGCAGAGGATTCATTAGTGTTGTTGTGGGCTAGAATGCATTTCACATGATTTATATAATACTGTAGATACATGTTTGCTATTAGCTGTTTACTGTTAGCTTGTCACTTCCTCAGCTGGTCCGTCAGGTTATCGTCGCCCCAAAAACATGTTTTTTTTCCCTTTAGCTTTTTCTGATTGCTGGTGCTTTCTATTTGAACTCTCAGGGCCACTGTAATAAAGAGATATACAAAAGTCCCCTGGTGTAATGGTAGTAGTTTAGTAGTAGTAGTAGTAGTAGTGTGTCCTGCGCAGTCAGATTTGCAGTTCCATAAATAAATGGCTTTTTCTCCCCAACATCATTCCTTTAAGTAATCCAAGCAGGCAGCAAGACCTTCTTTTAATGTTTTAAAATCTCTGCCAGTGCTGATCTTTTAGTAATTTCCAAACATTAACACTTCATGAGATGTGTGATATCATGCCAAATCACAGCACGTAACCTTTGGAGAGCTTAGTGGTTACATCCTCACAGCAGCAGCTTCTGCTCTCTGTCCAGAACCTCGTGTCCTTCTCGTGTAATCTTTTGAGCCTTGGCAATAACCTATCAAAAGTTAGCCGGTTACCTCGTCTTTGGCGACGCACAGCTGATTTTCGGCGCTCTGCTTCTTGATGTTGTAGTATTGAACTTCCACTTCGTGCGTGAGCTGGAGCCACTTCTGAAGAGCTTCGGGCACCGAGCGCTCCGACTGCATCTCCTTCTCCGCTCGCTTCAGAGCTTTCCGTACCTACACGGGGAAGAGCGCGATATGCGAGAGGCCAATCAGATTCGCTGCCAAAAAACAAAACAAACAAACAAACAAGAAAGCACCCTTTCCCACAGGATATCGATCAAACACATCAGTAAGTGAAGGTTAGCGTTCAGCGAATTTCAAATGAACTCCATTTACTGTTTAAGTCCTGCGTTCGCCATGTGTAAATGAGCCCAATCGGGGCTCGCCTGCACGGAGAGAACTCATTACAGAGAGATATATCGGTGCTGTATTTCCATGTGAGGGGAAATGAGGCAATCTCGAGGATATGCAAAGTAGGTGTTTTATGGAAGAAATGAAAATTTAATGCGGAAAATATGAAATTAATCCTTTCATTTCAAGTTGTTTGCGCCACAGTAATGAATACATTTACATCCGCATATTGTGATGTCCCAGATATTCACCTCTATCCTTTATTTCATGCTCTGAATCGAATATACAATTCAGTATTTACATAATGATAATAAATGTGACTGTTGTATATGTGAATACACTGGATATTCCTCATGGCGCCATAGAATCTGAAATTACATCGTAGCCAACAGCCAATAGTAGCAGTTTTATGGTTGTGTTTCCCTCACTCTGACTAACAATAAATCTGTTTGCGAGCAGGACTCCGGGGCAACGAGCCGTACCTGTACGAGCTCCTCCTCGGCATATTTGAGCCGGCTCAGCTCACATTCGGCGCCCTCTCGCAGCTCTCGGAGCCTGTGAGCCTCCTTCTTAGCCCCGTCAATCTCATCCCTCATTTTCAGCTCGAGGTTCTGCTTCTCCACAGCAACTGTCCGGTTCTCTTCTTGAGCCTTTTCGAGCCTGGAAGAGGACGGGAAGGATACACGGTGAAGCGGAAACATGGGAACACGGGAACAGAGGAAAGTCATGGATGTGGTGACGGAGGAGATGCAGAGGGTTCGTGTGGTTGGGATGGAAGGTTAGAACACAGCCAACTGAAGAAGAAGAAATAGGGGTATTCGTGGGCTTAGAAGGACTTTATAAGTACTGAAGGGCAATGAATTCCAAAGTGTGAGCTGGAGCCCCACGGTGGACCGTAAAGGTACTGCAGGTGGGCCAAAGTAATAACAGAAATCCACTATATTTAAAATATTTATTTATATAAAAAGTGGATTAAAACTGGTAACAGGAGGTGGTTAGTTTGTGATATTGCTCATTATTCTGACCTAAATTTACTGATTTCTATTGAAGTTTGTGTCCCAGCAGCAGGTGACCTTAAAACACTTTGCCTATTACTTGGTACCATTAGGAATTTATAGCCAAGAGCCTGTGTTGTTTATGTTTTTGGAATAAAATCACTTATCACTTTCTTCTGTATTTTGATTAGAGTGAAGTTTGGCTGGTCCCTGTGGGGTTTTCTGGTTTTTAAGTGGGCTGTAGCACTCTTGCCTGTGGGAATAGCTGCTGTAGGCGGTTAAAGTTTTAAATGATTTGAAAACAAAGTTTGGATTTCACCCGCTCTAGATGACAAAGAATTAAGTACATCTTCATGTTTCTCTCTGATTTTCTGACAATTGTTTCATGGTTCAGGCTTTAATTAGTTAAGGGTATAGTTAAGGTGTTCAACTAAGGTGACATCGTTGTTGTATTGAAGTCATTGCATGATGAAAACAAGTGATAACAAGTCTTTAAGTGATACAAAGCCAGGACAGATAGAAGAACATGCCTCAGCCCATAGCGGTGTCACTGCTAACTGCTGCACCACCATGCTGCTGTTCTCTGTGAAAGGAGAGCAGCAGCACGTGACCATTAAATCAGTGTTTCATCTAAGTCTAATACACGTCCCTCTCTTACCGACTCTGCAGGTCTAACAAGCTTTGCTCAGCATGTTGCAAGCTCTCCAGATCCTTCATCATCTGTGAGATGTGCACCTTGCTGGACTTGTTCTGCACGTAAGCAAACCAGCAGCCCCCGACACCGATCACAATGGACACCATCAGGACGAAGTCTTTCATCCAGTTATGTTGCGGACCTGTGCGGGGAAGGACGAGCAAGAGAAAGAGTGGTGGATTCATACATTCATACGTTTTCTTTAAGCTCATTTTCCACTGATATTCATGAAGTGTGATGACACGCGGCTTTATACTTACGTAGCGGGGGGCCGAACAGCACTGCATCGAGCGCCTTTAGGTTTAGTTTTTGTTTATGCCGCTGGTCTAATATCTTCAGCTGCATCGACATAAACGACGGTTCATTTGCCGCTATTCTAAAACGGGGGAGAAGAAAACACAGGACTGAATGCTAAACAAAGTTTTCAAAGCGAACTAAAACTAGATGTGGCAAAAAACACATTTTAAACATCATACAAGAACTGCTGTTTGTTTTAGTCTTTGTCAATTTGTTATATGCACAACATTAACGATACATTCAGAGGGACACGTGATGCGCATGTTTATTGAGACCGGGGCGTTCACATGAGTGTGACTCATGCATTTCGCAAGAAGCTGTGTTTGCATTGCAGTTCTTAAACATCACACAAACGCACTCTGCAAAAAACTAAACCTTACACAAGCAGCTTTAAACAACAGGAACAGCCAAAACTACACTGAGCTGAAGAGAAACAGTAAAAATGAAATAAAATCAATACAAACTACAATGACTAGAGTTCACATGACCTCATCCTAACAACACAAACGTTACCCATGACAACAGCAGCTCCTAACAGCGACACAGCTAAGTAACATCACACTAGATGAGAAGACACAACACGGAAACAGCAAAAAACTGCAGTTTATCTATTGGCCACTTAGCCCAGCTTGTTTCCCCATAAGACCCCATGGCTGTATCCCAATTCAGGGTCTGCAGCCTTAAAGGCCGCATTTTAAGGCCGATTACGTCACAGCAACGCGACGAAGGCTGTCCCAATTCGAAGGCTGCTCGAAATGCGGCGCTCAAATGCGTCCTTCATTTCCCTGAATTTTAAGGACGTGGCGGTGTAGACTTCGTGGCCCAACTTATCCCAGAATGCATAGCGCGGCGGTGGGTGTGGATAATTTTGCCGAAAGAAAAACAGCGGATGAGGGGCGCCCGAAGAGTAACTTAGTAAACTAAGTACTGAATATTATGTCACTTATTTATGTGCAAATGTTTAATAACGAAGAACATTAAAACATTCCTGTTGGCCACATGTCGGCAAAGTTATGTGACATTAGTGACGTTTGTACTAACTTGGTTTTAAAGCCTTCACTTTAAAATATACGCCGTTCAATAGCTGACCTTAATCTTACAGAGAATGATCAAAGCCCATGTAGAAACAAACAAACAAATGAACAAAAGATTTTCTCCTTCATTTCTGTCAAACAAAGCTGTATGAAATGTTTCCAGCTGTTAGTATCATGGTTGCTAGGCAACCTGGGCAACGCAACGGAGGCTAGACCGTCCCATTTCACAAGCCTCGCACTTCTGGCCTTAGCGGTCTTTAAGTACGCGGCCCTTGAGGATCGTTGAGACTGCGTACTTTAAGGCTGCAGACCCTGAATTGGGATACAGCCCATGTTAAAAAGCTCAACTTTAAAAAGCATATTTACAGCCAGATAAACAAGACGGCCTTGACCTCCATAGATAGCTTCCTCCCTTTATGTCTATAACTTTTTGTTTGAATTTATCTGGATACTGGAGTTAGAAATAGCTTTGATTGACAGGTGGGCTGACACGGGCATGTGCAGCTAATCAACATCTGTGTTTGTACTACTGGTGCCTGTTAGGGTTCAGTTCCATTTTGCATAAGCAGTCATCTGACTGTTTGGATTTCTTTTTAATATATGAAATGCTTCGAGGCAGCTGTTGTTATGAATGTGGAGCTAAATAAGAAAAACTCAACTGAATTGACAGGTGCTTTAAACTAAGGTAAAGACCCTACAATATTAGAACCGAACCCCCAACAATGAGTCGATACCCCATACAGCACTTGGCGACAGTGGGAAGGAAAAACTCCATTTTAACAGGAGGAAACCTCCATCAGAGGCAGGCTCAGGCAGGGGGCAGCTGTTTGGGTGGAACATTCAATGAATTTATCTGACTTATATAACGGTGTATTTAATTTGTCGTTACTTATAGTTTATGGGCACAGATTACTAACAAAGCTAGCTAGCATTAGCTCCATAAAAACCAACATGTCTACAGCCAAAATGCTGAAACCAGTTTGTGACTTTGCGTGCATCTCTTAGGCAGCCTGTGAGTGTAACACTCAGTTAGTGATACACTGTCAGCTCAAACACACTCGACGTGGTGACAGAAAAAGAGTTCAATCCTTCTCTAAACCGACGTCTCCCAGGACGTCTTCTTCACACCACCGCCGCCACCACCGTCTTAATCGGCGCAGACAACATGGCAGGCTGATGAAACCCTACCCCTCTCGCTGTGACATCACTTCATGAGTCAGCTCCTATAAGCTCTGTGGCGTAACATGAAGCTCTTCAATAACCTGCCACCCACCATCCTCCGGTCTACTCATGCCGTAAATATAGAGTGCAGTGAGTCACAGTCCATCTGAATATTTTTTTGTAATGTCGATGCTCCTTAAATTTCATCTTCACTGCGCTGCGTGCAGGAATTTTTCATATCCTGGGAGCGCTTTTAAAAGACTGAGCCACCGACCTACGATTAGGTTCACAGCAGATTGTGAGAAGTCAGGGACATCACTCTGAGTTCAAGAGCATGCATAGATTTTTGGGTACTGCTGCATGTTTGACTTCATGACCTGTCTTGGAAAAGAAAAAACCTACAAGCCTTGGAAAGTTTTCTCATTCAAGAGCAAAAGAAGGGCTCTTAAGTTGTGCTGTTATTGGCTGTGTTGCCTTTTACAACCAGCAGTGGGCAGCATTGAACAGACTAATGAAAGCTAAGGCTGCTTTCAGATGCTGTAGCACAAACAGTGTGTTTAATAGAAGCAAATGACAAAAGAAAAGACTCCATTTACATGTGGCACACTGCAAATTCCCACAGATGTTGTGTCATTATGTTGTTGCCCCAGGAAAAGAAAAAAAGCAGAGCTGATACGTTTGATTGAGTCGTGCGGTACTGACCGAGGTAAAGTGTTCCCCGTGATCCGGAAGTCCCGGAAGTTCTTCTCATACTGCGGAAGCTCCACCGACTCCTTCAGCCACCACACCGTGTCCTCTGTAGTCCAGTTGTGGACTGATAAAAACAAAGAGGGGAGCAGAAAAATGAAGATGTTTTTGTTATCTTTGAAAGCGCACACACAGATCAGTAACTAAGATGATTTACTGCTCGTTATCTGCTCCTCTGCATTCCTCCAAAATCCCCCAAAGCACGACAGCACTCTCAGTCTGGTTTAAGCATCAAAGTTAAAAGCACTCGTTGCACACAAACCCTCCCTGTGTGACGGGTAAGTGAGTATATGTTTCATTACCAGGTTGAGATTAATTGCAGTTGCATCATTTTGCTGTTACGGTAAACACACTGGCATTTATAATGCACAGCTTTCCACTCTTATTGAGCACTCGAAGTGCTATTACAGCACTTTTTAGGGTTCGCTGTCCTTTCCCTGGGACACCTCAGAATGCAGACTGGAGGAGGCTCTACTTTCTGGGCCACAGCCAGTCCCAAAGTTATGTTGGGACACACACTAAGTTTGTGGTAAGTAAATAAAGAGATGTAACAGTGGGAAAAATGATTCAGGATAAGACACCAAGCTTCAGGCTTTACCTACATTTTATTTTTACCAAGACCCATGAAGCATTCAAACAACAAAAATCTAGGAAGTTAATTTTTTGCTTCAAGCATGAGTGCATGTGAAGAACTTGTTCTAAAACCCAGTTAGCTGCACAGATACATCAGCGTGATAAACAAACAGGCACAAACAAGCTCAGAAAGACAGATTGTGGTTGCAGATAAACCACATATGTCACGGGTTATAAAAAAGGAATTAGAGAGGAGATGAGACAAAGTGGCGTAAACACAGCTTCACTTTGCCATTTACAAGGACATCTCAACAGGCAAATCGTTACTTTTTTCTACTGCCCCTGAGAACCTGAAGATTACAATATTACAACTAAAGGATGACTGAAACGACTCAGAATTTCAGCTGGGTTTCTTGAATGGAAGTGCGTTTGCTTAAACTCTCATTTCACTTTCTCCTTATTCAGAGTGAGTAAAAGCTCACGCTTTGTTCTCTTTGAGTAAATGTCAGTAGATGTTCGCTCGCTCCTTCAGTCCTGGCTTTTTGCAGAAGTCCGTCTGACGTGTCAGAGAATCATAAAGTTGTTTAAGGTCATTTTTGACTTTAGCACAGTCATCTCAAAAGAAGAAGGTTCTGGGTATTATTATATTACCAAATAAAGCTACAGCGCTGCTACAGTGGAAGTAGCATTTCATTCTCCATAGCGGTTTTGATTATGACTATTAGCTACGGAGCTGAGAAACAACAGTATGTTGTAACAAAACCATGGTTTATTCTTAACCACACTGCCCACATTCCTAAACTGAAACAGCAACTTCTACAACTGGTGGAGGTCACTGTCGACTAAACCCACAAGCATCAGATTGCTTAGTGAGCTTGAAACTTCAGACGTCACAAACTACAGCATGTAAACTGTTATTAAATACATAAAAATAAGAATGATTAAATTCAAGAAGGCTGGAAGTCAGCTGCTGTGGAATCTGCGATTTGCAATGCATCATGGGATGAGCAGTTCATTCCTATGTACACCGTCTTCTACTTTCAGCATATTTTTAATTTCTTTCTTTTTCAAGACTCGGTTCGAGATTAAAAAACTTTGCATAAGGATTTTATGAAACATATAGATAAATATAGACATGGTTTTTATCCTGTCCCTCATCCCCAACGATGGCAGATGGCCGCCCTTCCCTGATCCTGGTTCTGCAGCAAGTCCTTCCTGTTAAAGGGAGTTTTTCCTTCTCACTGTCACCAAATGTTGCTCAGTTGTCATGTGATTGTTAGGGCTTTCTCTGTTGTTGTGATTTGGCACTATATTATTAAACTGAACTGAATTTAAATTAATTTCTGAAACAGGAAGCTCCAGGAGTGAACATGCACGACTACTGTTGAGTGCTATAACAACAGACACTTGTTTAGGGATTGCCCCCCTGGCTGTCTTCCTGTTTCCCTGCAGGAAACTGGTATATATCGTCATCCCGATAAATAGGTTGTTTGTTTTTTTAAGTGCTTCCTTGTTTAACTGCTCACTCCCTGTTATCTCCACTATAATTATAGTACAGGTATCATTTATAGCAAGCCTCCCTACATGTGTCAAAGTACCAACCATCTCATGCGGGACAGTTATGCGGATGTTTGTGTTTTTAATGACATTAATTCAGTCAACCTGCTTGCTTTTTACCTTCAGAGGTTTTCCAGCCCCTCCACAGCTCCTCCACAGTGATGTGCTGGTCTTCACGGTGCAGGTTGCTGTGTTTGTTGGTTTGCTGCTGCTTCATATCTTCTATTATGAACTAGGAAAAGAGAGAGAAAGACAAGTGAGTTTCAACAGATTTTCAGAATCATCCTGATGGATGTATTTGTAGGTTTTTTGCAGAGAACATTTTAAAACAAGTGTTTTTCACTAAGATCTCCAGGGGGGATGCAGATGGCTGTGCTTGTCTTTGTATGTCCATGTGTGGTTTTGACAGAGGGAGCCGCAGAGAGTTGGCTTTGCCTAAAAGTCTGGATTTGGATCACACACACACACGCACACACACTTTCTTTTTGCTCAGCTTTCTTCCTTTTAAGGACTTTGAAAGGAGAAATAGACCCATGGCAGAGGCGCCACTTCCACCTGTGTGTGTGCTTTCAGCTTCCAGCTGTCCTCCTTTGGTAGACTAAAACTAAAAATGCCCCCGTGAAGTATGAGCTGTAGCAAACAAACCCACAAAGAATTGCCAGAACACCGGTGGCATCAACAAGGATCATGGCTGACTACAAGACACCTCAAAGCACTCATCTTGGAACAATATTTGTATGTGTGTGTGGCCTTGGCATTGATGTAAAACTTGATCAGCCATCTAATTCAAACCTCGTTGTTTCTGATAGGTAATTAGCCTTTTATATCACACAGTAAAGCTCGGTCCTATTGCATCATGCTTACCTGTAAACGTGATGTCTAAAAATTGCTGTGAGTGTTTTCTAGACTCATTTGAATGAGGTGAAGAGTTGTTTTGATAGATTTAAGGCAATCTCAAGAACCACAACAACACATTTACAAGCTATCTGTATGTGGCTAACACCTAAAATCTTGTAATGGAACAGAAGGACTGTGCACTTCTTTTGTCCACCGTCTTTTGTGTATCGCCTGTTTTGCATCAAAAAAGTTGGAAACAAGTCACAGAAAAGGTCTGTTTATAATAATGAATGTATAATAAGTATTTAATAAGTGCTTTGACCTAATAAAAACAGTCTCTGAAAATGTCCTGAACGGAAAATCACTAACCAGTATTCTTCAAATGAACACACACACTTGGTTTTCTTTCTAGTTTATATTTCGCCATGATTTGTCCCCTTTAATCTGTTTCTGAAAAGATAAAAATCTACCTGAGCAATGCATGAATGACATGTTATTATTCATGTACCTTTCCATGTACAAATATTTGTCCTAGGAAGCCTTACTGTGATGCAAAGTATGACCAAATATCAAAGTAATCCTGCAATCCCCACCTAACTCTTTATTTCCCAACATAATAAAAACATAAGCTACTGGTTCTATTCAAATCTAAAAATGAATAAAAGAAGCATCTAACTTTATGCAGGTATGTTAAGCAAAAACACCCTTTTTGTTTACGCATGCAATCAAATTTAGATTAAGAACAGCAGGAACAGACACGTCTGCACCTCGATGCAGTTAACTGTGGTTAAGGGACAGATAAACAGAAGCTTATGCAATTAATAGTAAAGATGCCCGAGCTGTAGAATTAAAAGTTCCTGAGTTTTCAGCTTAGGTGTAATCTGCAGGGAGCTCAATATACTGTTTGCAATTCTAGAAAAACTGTCTGTACATGTCTGAGGTAAATAAAATGTACCGCAGGTTCAGAGCCTCCTGACGACGGAGCAAGAAGCACAAAACTGCCCCACCAGCAGCAGCAGCAGACAATGGTACTTCTAATCATGTAGGACTGAATGTTTGAGCTCAGCCGAGGGTGTTTTGACATTTCAGACAATTATGAATCATAATTACAGATCAATGAGCTTCACATCTGACTTGATAAGGATAAAACAGCACACCCAGTCTCTAAAACAACTAGAAAAATATCGTGTGCTCGCACCAAGACAGCTGTTGTCATTGCCGCTCGACTGCGCGTTCCTTTGAAGAAGTCCTAAAAGCATTTAATGACACGTTTTGAACGACGTGCACGTGTGACACAGACATATAGGCGCACATGGGAATCCATCGCCAAAATCAACTGGCACTTTCACGCGTCTCTGTAGCGTGCTCAGAGAGTCTGAAGGAGCGCCGTGAGTTTGACATTGAATACATAAAAGCTGTCTGTTGTTGAGAGGCTGTCTGCTACAAATGTTCCCAGCATTCCTGCTGTCACAGGAGAAAGATCATTTTTAAATCTTTTCTGAAAGCCCTCTGCGCGGTTCGTGTCTGCGTGCGCTCATATATTCGAATCCACTAACTTGAGTAAAGTGACCGAATCGCTTCTTTTGTCAACACAAAGTCATTCATCTCTTAACACACAGCGGATAACTGGCATGAAAAACAGAGAAACAAGACATGATACAGAGAGGGTGATAATGCAGACTTGTAACTTAAAAAAGAAAAAAGAAACAGTGGCCATAAAATATTCATGTTTATGGCCTCTTCCTGCGTTTGACTGTGTCAATATACGTGAGATTAAAGTGCATCAACTGTGTGTTTATTCAGAAGCTTGATCCAACCTTCACACGCAAACCTGGTGTGTGACTTAGCGTATTAATCGAGACACGAATCATGGCTGTAGTTCTTACAGCTGAGCAGGGGAACATGGCCACCACGTTTTGCTGAAATCTGAACTTGACCTTGAGGTCACCAGGAGTAGCTGCACCTGTATTGTACCAATTTGAAAATCCTGTGTTGCTTCGTTTTCGAGTTATCCGGTCGTTAAGTGATGACGTGACGAATCCTACTTCCGGGCCTAAAGTAGTCTGCGTTTAATATGGCTTTTGTGTTGTTAACATGTTTAATGTTTTGTATTTTCTTCTATTTAATCTCAAAAAGCTCCTAAAACAGTCAGTGATCACTGTTGACCTCCCTCGGCTTTTATTACCGCTAATCATTTATTTAAGCTCAGTTTTTAAAACCTTAGGATGTAACTACAGCCCAGCCCATGCAGCAGTATATGAATGACTAACCTCGTATTGTGGATGGATTATCTCAGTTGTTCTCCTGGCTGAAGTTTGGTCCTTTTACAGCATCCTGCCATGCGATTACATTTGTTCCTGACCACCGAGAACACTCACGTTAACTTTTATCGAGTGGAAAAAAAG
Organism: Neolamprologus brichardi; assembly: GCF_056152115.1. Lineage (NCBI taxonomy): Eukaryota > Metazoa > Chordata > Actinopteri > Cichliformes > Cichlidae > Neolamprologus > Neolamprologus brichardi. The sequence continues at coordinate 33,485,473 of NC_142106.1, read as the reverse complement.
TTATCTTGTTTATATTATGCTAACATAGCTGTGTCGCTAGCGGTCACGTAGCACATCATTATATACCAGCTAGCCAAACTTCAGTAACCCTACAAACGTCACTGCTGTTTAGGTTTTCTGTCTTCATTTATGTTTGAAGTGATAACAGAGCTGTACGTTTTAATTTGTTTCCAAAACCCCGCAGTCAGGACATGCTATATTGTATTGAGATAGAAGCTAGCGAGCTAACTTCCTGCTAACTTCTAACTCCGTTAAATGTCATAAATTCCGTTTTCATGGATGCCTGGATGTTAAACTCAATTGTTACACCTGGTAGAGCAGAACGCTGATCATTTTATTAAAGATGAAAGACTTTAGACAGTTTTTCAACTCTCAGTAATGCCATAGTGATCGTTTGATATATGGACCTGCAGCGGAGTTTAGGCCCAGACACGGCTAGTGACGTCAGACTTAACTACCGGATAGCTTTGACAAACTTGGGTGTCCACGTGCCTGCCCGGCCCGCGACAAGACCCCATCGCTGATGGGCTTTAAAAAGCTAATGACCGCAAAAACTGTGATGAAATGCATCAACACTTTTGTCAGCAAATAAAAACAAGATGAAAATATTCAGGAGAAACGAGATCCAGAACTAATTAAGTTGTGTGGAAAGGCTTGACAGTTTGGAAGTGATCCAATCAGAAGTAATCTCCTCATACAGTAAGGTGGATTCGCCATTGGGAAACGGTATGACTAGCTCTTATGCTCCCTGTTTCTCATGAAAAATATGCCAGTGAAATCAAGGAAAAATAGATGCTTTTCTTGAGAAAACTACGACAAACTTTTACACTACATATTTTAGTCAAATTAATCAGCTTTAGATTTAGTCTGCTACAATTTTATGAGATTTAGGCCACTAAAACGAGACTAAAAAGATTGTGATCGCTTAATTATCACCAAAACGAAATGTTTTTCTCAAAAGTCTACGACTAAAACTAAATTAAAAATGAACAGTGATGACCACTATGCAACCAAATACCACTGCTTAGTGGTATTGTCATTTTATGTAATGCTCAAAATGATCAGATTTGTTTTGTCGTACATCGATTTATAGCCGACAGTTGGTCACCGATGGACATTCTGGGATCTGGTTGACTAGGTAACACTCTTCACGTTTTTAACCAAGCTGTCACATGCCAGTCAGCAACATCCTTTGCTATCACTGGTAGCGGCTTTCTTGAATTGAAGCTGAGGAAAGTTCAAATCGGGACCCAACTGCTTCACGCCAACAGCAGATAGTTTGTTATCATTTGAAGTCGTTGGCTTTCTGTGGCTTCTGGTCGCCACACCTCTGTCATATAAACACATAGTGATTAAAAAGATGAGTGCATCAAAGGAAGATCTCAGCAGCTTAACTAAGGGAGGATTCAGGGTCACTTGATCCAGCTCTAAGCATAAGCTTTATCAAAAAGGAAGGTTTTAAGCCTTAAAAAGTAGAGAGGTTGTCTGTCTCCCAAATACAATAACATAGGGTTGAGAACAGTAACCTAAGTTTTATCTTTAGAAGCAGGAAATTAGAGGTCATTCAGGTCTTTATGTCTAAGACATTCTTGCAGACTAACTAATTGCTGTGTGTCATCTGGTTTGAATAGATGAAGCTGGGTATTTGAATGATTTTGCACAAGGGAAGCGTATGTAATGCAAACAGAAGTGGCCCTGGCATAGAACTGTGTGGAACTCCATAATTAACCTTAGTGTGTTTATATGAACAAAATCAAGTCTATTAGATAGATATGATTCAAACCACTGCACTGCAGTACCTTTAATACCTACAGCATCCTCTCTGTAATAATAATCTCTGTAATAATAATCGAACACTGAACTGAGGTCCAGCAGGACAAGTCAGTTTTAGGTAAATTTCCTTCCTATGTGTTTGGGCTTATTACAAAGTGCAGATGCACCCGGTTGATGTGTCGTTAGTTCTGCATGTATTTGGTCAGAAACTGAATTATCGGGTGATCTAAAAAGAGATGGAAAGCTTTCAGAATCCAGTCCAATTATTTGGTTTCATTAATGAAAGAATCATGGAACAGCACAGACTATTCAAATTATAATCAGTGGAATTTCATTTTAAGAGTAACAAATCTACAAACTACAGTTTACACTGTACCTAAAATCTTGACAGTCCACGTGTTGCTGCCTGTGTCTGCACGTATCAAAGGATTCGAATTTGGTTCTGAAAGGCAGTTTCACTGCATCAGTTGAGAACAAAAATCCTCTGAGAACATTTGCCATGTTCTTCTTTCACAATAGAAATGCAAATTTGTCTTCTTACTGACGTAACACTGGGCACCAGCTAAAGGAACTGACGGCCTGCTGAGTCACTCGAGGGACCGCAATGTGTGCAACGCTAGTCTAAATTAGTGTCTCGAAAAGCCTTTTAATGCTCACTTTATGAAAAGAAAAATATGAAGTGGTGCTGGCAAAGATGTGAACTTCAAGGACATTTCACCACAGATAAGAAAAGACAAAGGACAGCGAATAAGGAGACATTCTTTCTGTTGCAGACCTTGAGAGATATCCTGATGGCCACATTTGCTCAACAACAAGCAGAAAAATCACACGCTACAAGTAACACATTAGCACTAGTAAATGAACAACTGTATAAGACAAATAGCTGCTCGAGTGTTATATTAAAAGCAACAGCAATTGGTTGCATTGCTGCAGCATGAAACTAATTGCAGGCAGACTAGCAGGGCCTCTTTGCATATGTTGAAAGGCAGCTTTGCCTTTGCTTTATGGGACCATATAAAGTAAGCTAAGAGGCATGAATGCAATGATAGGTCTTTGTGGCTTCTGTGGTTAACAGTTAAGATAGCCCAATAGCTGTGATAGTTACAGACACAGTGTGTAGCTTGCAGAATATATTTCTGCAAAGTGATCAAACGTCCTTTATTTTTCCAGGGATAGACAGCCTCGGTCCTGAAAATACGACAACACGTCTACATACACAGACAGAGAGTGGCACATGTTCAGAGCGAGGCAGACACGTACACAGCAAACAAAGACAGATTTCTTCATATCAGATTCCAGATTGGGGGGAGTTGGCGACATACTTCCCATGAATCTCTGCTTTCTCTAAACAGTCTAGACTCTATTCACCCCCCCAAATATCTACTGTATCAATCCATCTGTCCTCATCAGCTTATCTAATATTACTGGAAGTTATTACATCCATCACTTATCTATCACCATAACCCGGAGTGATGATGTTTTTAATCAACAGCATACCTCAGCGTTAATGAAAGTCATTAGTTTGTGAGTCTGCAAAAGGAGGATAATTAAGTTGATTAATTATTATTAATATGTCGCAGATTTGGAACAAAAGGTGAGGTGCACTTGGCTACAGTTCATTATAACGTGAACTACCAGGAGGTACACCTGATTTATCTCACATGACAGCTGGGCAGACTTTTGTGAAACTGTAGCTCCCATGATAAAAAATCTTTTTCATCCCTTTTTTTTGTGCAGTCAGGCTTGTTACTTCGCTCAAGATCAAAGTGGGTGTCGTTTTGCGTAACATTGTACTCTGGGTTGACAGTTTTTAAAACGTGTTTTCGGAGATCATGTCACATGCTCTTTGGGTTTTATCAAGTTATTCTTAGAACAGCCGAGGTCTGAACTTTCTGTTCTGTCATTAGCAGCAGGGTTTTTTTTTTTTTCATTCACATCAGTTCGACAGCAAAAATAAAACCTTACTTTGGGAGATCAGAAGGCCTTTTACAAGCTAATGCCTTTATTCTTCCAACTCTCTTTATGTGAGATTCAGACAATGGTTTTTGTCTCGCCTCACTGGTACCAAGAGGACAAACCATACCTTCTGTGTACTGACCCCCCCATCCAACATCCAGCAGGACATTTTCTACGACATCATACTGCTTTCTGCTGCCAAGAATTTTTTCTTCCATTAATGCCCCTAACTTTAGAACCATTTGCCCCTCAATGGCAATATCTCCATCAATCACCAGGCTAATGCATCCGTATTCAGAAAGAGTCACCACAGGAGGTAGTTTGAGTTAGCGGATTTTATTATTATTATTTATTTTTATTTTCTTTAAACTGGATGCTGTTCCTGATGCAGCCCAGGAGGGATTTGCATCTCTGCGTCTACATAACCTGTTTTGGTAAAAATTAAGGCTTGTGTCACACAGCCCCCCTCAGCAACCTCCCGTCACTAAGGGAAGATGATTATTTCCTGACCGGTTGGTGAGCAATTGCTGGAAGTTGCTGGTTGTCACCATGTGAACTCAGTCACAAAGAGAGTGCTCTCTGTGATTGCTGTGATTCTAGTTGGTTGCTAGCAAATTTCTACAGTCTCCCACACTTTGCATGGAAGACTCCAACTTGTCTGCAAACGCTTGGCAACCACTTGCTGAGCCTTAACGCTGCAATCAGGAAGTTTCAAAAGTCACAGCATTTACTCTAAAGGAAAACGCCTGTGTTTCCAGACTGTGTTGAACTCACGGTTTTGTTTCCACTCCGGCAAATGCAGCAATCTGCCAACGACCAAAACAACCTGAAAGAGTTTTCCGGTGTAACACCATATTCGTCCTTTCTACCTAGGAACTGCTGCTGGATCAGGAAATACACATTTTTCCCTAGCAGTTGGCAGTTGCCATGGAGTCATGAATTAATTTCTAGGCCTGTGTGACAAGAGCCTTTCTTAAATAAACGTTCAGAAAAAGTCACTGTGTCTCAATTTCTCTACTCCTATTATTACACTTTGATTTAGTGGACTGTTTGCTTACACAGCATGAATATCATGGGATTATCTCAAATAGAGAGGTGGCGGAAATGGTGAAAGCAGCATTCAACTGTGACTGACTCACTAACCGCTGCTATTTGCCAGCATTTACAACTTGTTGAGCCTCTGACTACACATAGAGAGCTATTAACATCAAACAATGCTACAACACATGTAACATTAACAGCTGATAAAAATGTGTTTTAGCACTGCTAACCTCACAGATGACACATTTCTCCTTATTCTCCTTATAGTGATTGTTTTACTTATTTTGACCTTTGAGGCTTTAATTAATATTCTTGTTCTCTGTAACATTAGTTTAAACAACCAAGAAACCAAGACAGTAGTACCTAAAATGCTAACGCTAGGCTCAATGTTAGCATCAAAGGGGAAGACTGGGAAATAGAAACCAGTAAATGACATTAGTTGGCTGTGTACATCTTTTCCATTTATTCTATGGTTTTGTCCTGGTTCTGCGATTCGTCCCACCATCAAAAACATGCTTGGGTAATTGTGCTGTTACTGTGCGCTTCATCAATGCAGTAGCTAACATGTGGAGATCTAAAATTGAGTTTGCCTGCAAGGGGAGATATCTTATCTTAGGGAAAGTAAGTAGAAGAAGTAAGTATCTTAGGAACAAATATGCTTAACTGCTTAAAGAGAGATCAGCACGAACATTACCTTTTATTGTATTTACATATTAAACATGCAGCTAGAACCAGCACTGATTAGCTTTGCTTAGCATAGCTCTCAGACGTAAGGGGAAACTGCTAGCCTGATTCAGGTCAAAATAAATAAACCAGCCCGGTTATAAAGAAAGACAAAGAGTGTGCAATCACTTTGCAGTTGCTGACATGGTTGTTGTAGTACCAAGAGATAATTAGAAGGGATACATGTTAATTGCTGCACTGCAGCTAACACCTTAATGCACAAACTCTGTCCTCTTTCAAAGCTTGGACTTGTGACTAAAATATCATTTGAATGTTCCCTCTAAGGCATTCCCAGACAAGTCAACAAACCTTCAAGAAGCTTCTTTTTATAGATATACCATACCCTCCATGTTCCATGAGGCTCCTCCTCAAGTTTCTTCTCATCATAGCAGCCTCATCACAAATAATAAATATATAATGTACGCTTATATTGGTACAGGCTTCTCACAGGCAAGTCTAATTTTGCTGCTAAGTTATTATGCACGGTCTGTTAGGAACTAATAAAGCACGCACACAGTAGCACCACCGCATCGCCGCTTGCTGTGATCTGGCTTGTGTCCATGTGATTTCAAGTGATGCAACATGATCCAGTCGAACGTCCCTTTGGCAGTCGAGCAGCACGCAGCTCAGCACCCTGAAGGCAAAGACGTGCACCTGCCGTCCCCGGTGACTGATTTCAGAAACAGACCCCGAAACGTCACTCAAAACCACCTGACAAGACCCAGACTCGCGGCGTAATAAGAGACGGGATTATGTTTAACAGGGCTGGATTCCTCGTCAAATTTCAAATGCTTTTAGAAGACTGTAAAAAAATATTACTGTGACACTTATGGGTTTCTATATATATATTAACGGTATATATTTAGGATAACTAGAGAGGGAGGAAAGAAAAACCTGATGGATGATTGGAGACCCACATTAGGGGAGTGCAGATTATAAATATATTATATATGAAACAACTTCAAACATGATGATGATAAAAATGCTTTGATTGGTGGGATTCTCTCTCTATTATTGTGGAGTCTTTACCTTGAGCACCTTGAGGCGACAGTAGATTTGGCGCTATATAAATAAAGTTGCATTGAATCCTGGTAAATTTTCACCCTGCCATGACAATTATTTATGACTCTCGTCTCTTAAAGTGAACTTTCAGAGCAGCCCAAGCCTCTTTTTTTTTGTTCAACATCCTGGTTGATATCTATGTGGCGTGACACGTCAAGTGAACGCTGCCAATGCAAAGGGAACAGAGATATGTTGGCCTCTATACTTCCTTGTTTGCTCTCACTCCTCTATCACCCCGTGCTGACAGTACGTTTAAGGTGGTAACTTATGTATTAAAAACTAGATATTAAGTGAGGCAGACGTTGAGATTGGGGTCAAAATGAGCAAAAAGAGCTCAATCTGTACTCAAATACAGGCGAAGACTGTGTATGACCTGCATATGTGCATGTGTGTGTGTTTGCGTGCGCATGTTTTATTACTTGTGTGGTGATATGACGTGTGGCCAGTGTTGTCTCTGTGGATTCATTTCCATCTTCCATAGCGACAGTGATTGTAGTTAAGTTACAGAAGAATTTTAAAGGTGAAACAGGTTCATGTGTCAGCGCTGCCAGGCAACCGACAACTGTGTGAAAAGATCGCCTTCATACTTTCAGAATCACGCTGTAATGACATTCTCATCATGCTATGGAAGCTAAACAAAGCTTTACCATGTAATGGAAATATTTAGCTTTTTCAAATGTGGGCAACTGAAATGCAAAAGTCTTGAGCCACCCATTCATTTCTTTATATTTTGCTCGGGGAATGGGAAATAGGAGGGACGGCAGTTTACTGAAACATGTGCATGGAAATACAGTGTATGAGGCAAAGACAGAGTTTGACGAGCTTGAAAGTCAGTTTTCGGTTTGCCCACTTTTATTTCTTTCTCGTCATTTCTTTAGTCTTCGGGAATAGTTCTCCAGGCTTGTCACGGCCTTGCCTTGCTAAGCATTAATTTCTTTCTCTAAATGATGTGAAGATCATATTTACACAACGTGTAAACGTGCTTAAGGTTTGAGCGATGTTAATATACGAACAGCCAATAGAGCTTGAATAGAGGATTATGTGTGTAAAATAAATGTGCTCAACACAGATGCCACTTGGGAAAGCCATCCTCCATCATATCTGCCTTAAAGAAAGGTTTTCTCATGTTTTCTATGAAATATACAGACACAGGAAAACATGACCACAAAGCCACTTGCGTCACTGTCACATACATCATCGCCTCTGTGGAAACACGACTTCATTTGAACTTGACTTCCACCTTAAGATTCTCTTGAAATCTTTGTCATGAAAAACAAATATCATGCTCGTGGTCATGACATGATAAATGTCACCTTACTGGGATAAAGGTAGCGGGAAAGAGGGAAAGGAGGAAGTGCAACAGAGGGTGTAGGGTGTCAGCCAGGTGGCAAAGGGGCAAGAGTGTGATTAGGTCTTGATTGCCAAAGGCCAGATGTGAGCTGACCCCACACGTCAGTCTGCCTCTTAACTGTGTACCTCCTTTCAGCTCATCACTGCTAGAAAGAGCCTGACTGTAAATCAAACTGCTGGTAGTATGCGACCAGTCGTCCCACAAACCACAACAGGGGATCGAATGGCTAACTGTAGCCCACAAACCCTTAAACCAAACTTTCACATCATAAATACAGTTGTATTAATTACCATTTATTACATTAAGAGCTCTCTTTCTAATCCCTTTTGCATGAATACAGACTTACCAGGCTTCAGTTCATCATAAATATTTCAGAAAAACTAACAACAAGATCCAAAAGACACGCAGAATTTCATTACTATTACATAGTTACTATTTCACATCTGAATTTTATTATATATTTTAAAGGTTTTGTGGGATCACTGAGGTACACATGGGGTTGCCGTCCTTCTCGGGAAATAACTAACATGGAGTTACCATGATCCAGCTGAACGTCATTCACGTTTTAATTGCTCATGATGTTGACTCACTGAGAGACACACAGGTAAAAATGCCACCTCAAACGTTACAGATTCTTTCGTCCTGTTGCGCAGTCACTTGTAAAAATGTATATTAAACTTCCGCTGTGGAAACAGTGGATACATAACCTACGAAACAAGTCACAACTTAACATTGTGCGTCATTAATAGCGCTACATCCGTGCCTACTAAGCCTATATAAGCCTGAGAGCAGCCTATGATCCTGCACTGTGTTTTTGAGTAGGCTGAGGTTAAAGGCTCGGCCCTGTCGGCCCCACTCACTGCAGAGCAATCTGCCGGACCAGACCAAACTTTGAAAAACACAAACACTGTGTCTCACTTCCTTCTCTGGGTGCACATTTATTTAGCACACGGCAGTCCCTGGACTCTTTATTAGGTACACCTGCTCACTTTTATATCTAATCAGCCGGTTTCCTGCAACTCGGTGCATTTAGGCATGTAGACATGGGGAAGACGACCTGCTGAAATTCAAACTGAGCATCAAAATAAGTAATTAACATTATTTAAGCGAGTGATTGTTGGTGCCAAGTGGTCTGGTCTGGGTAATTCATCAAGTCCTGATCTGCTGCTTGGCTTTTCCCACACAGTCACCTGTAGGGTTTACAGACATCGATCCCACAACATGTTGAATCTTGAAGCAGGAGCTGACAGGAGCAGCAGAAGACCACACTGCTACTCCTGTCAGTGTCCGATCAGTGGTTGAAGTTTCTTAGTGGTCCCTCCCATTGAGTAGCCAGCTTTCTGGTGCTTATGAGTACACTAGATAGTACTGCTCAGACAGTGAAGTGTGTTGTCTGCCAACTGGAAGATCAGTGAATTGATCCCAGACTCCCACAGTCCACATACCCAAGTATCCTTGGGCAAGGTACTGAACGCCAAGTTGCCCCGAATGCTTCCATCAAAGCGTGAGTGTGTGTGTAAGTGCTGGAAAGCTCCGAGGCATAGATAAAAGTGATTTCTGAATGTGTGAGTGGGACCTGTAGTAGGAAAACACTTGGAGTGCTCAACCGAATAGAAAAGCGGTACATAAGGCACACACTAATACATTTTCGTTTGAAAGCACACACCGTCCACACTGAGACGGCGTTTTTGGTCAAGGAGAATGGAGCTTTTTGAAAATGCTCTCCAAAGTGGATACATTTGAAAACGTTGTTTTCGCAGCGCAGTATGGACTGCGTAAACAGAGACTTTTAAAAACAATGCATTTTAGTCATGTGTTGCAGTCATGTGACCAATTAAACTAAGATTAAAGAGGGCATTATACAGAAGTTTGCGCTCAATTTTGACAGCCCTATTAAAAATTAATACCAGTTTGTACATGCTCCAGATAGCTTTTCTTCAAATTCGTTAATTCTCACTCGCTTTTGCAACTTTGTACTTTTGTGTTACTCGCAGCAACAACTCCACCTCATTGTTAGTCCATTTAAAAAACTCGGATTAGTGTAGATGTAGCCTAAGATTCAGTCCATGTAGCCACAGTTGTTTGTGTGAATGCACTCGTGCTCTCAGAATAAGAATTGCAATGAGTACTGTATAGTCTCGTTTATCTGCACTACTGCACTGTTTTATCTTTGTAAAGCACCAACTAACTTGGTTCTGCAGTGGTCTGATTGGTCAGATTTGTTGATTTAGATTCGAAAAATTGGAAAAACCTCGCTCGATTTGAAAAAATCAATGCTCTTTGTATGAAAAATATTTTTGACGTATAAAATATTTTACGCATCCAGTGTGTCTGTGGTCATAAAGGTCAGAACGTGATGTGAGCCGGATTTTGATGAGGCCGAAAAAAGACAAATCACTTTTTTCAGTCACAGTCTCCTGCTCGTCTTTCATAGAGCCAACTGATGGACAGCCACTAATTTGATAAAATAAATTTGCCCAGCTTTGAAACCCGACTCCATTTGTCTCAGGAGACCAGAGGAGAGGTTCGAAAATATTAGGTAAAAAATAAACAGCCAAAAACAACATGAAAGAAACGATCAGCCTCTGCCTTTACTGAGCCAAAAGGTGATACTAAGCATGGGGACATTCAGTATCGCACTCGTATACTGTACACGCAGGCGTCGGTAATCCACACACGGACGGACACACAGCTCCTCCGTGTGGGCTGAGGTCCAGTTCCGACACTCCAGCCCTCGGAGGTCTTTAGACGGGATTCACACAGCATCCGGCCCTTTACTGAGGCGCCACCACAGGGCTGTGGGGTATAAACGGTTTCTCACACCAGCACTTCTCAGGCAGTTAAAAACGTCTCTGCCAGCAAACACACATGCACACACACACACATGCACACACACACACATATGCACACACACATGCACACATGCACACATGCACAGAAAATGTGACTGCAGTCCCAAGTGGTTGCTTTTCAATGTAAGGAGGTGGCTGATTACCAAGAGACCCACAGGGCACACCAGGTCAGCGTGATCTCAGATGTCAGCACACACACACACGCACACCATCCATGCATAAACACACACTACAGTACCGGTGATACTTTCACCTCTTTAACTATCTGGAGCATCAGCTTATTTACTCAGAAGTAAAACTTTTCCAAACGACTTTCAGGAGCTCTAAACGCTTTTAGTTTAACTTTAAAAAGCAAAAAGAGTCATCGCACGCTCTCGATAAAACTATAAATATGAACAGTTTCAACATTTAATGATAAATTACATCACAAGTCGTATGAAACTGTAAGTAAAGAGTCGTGTGCGTCTTTGATGATGTGTCTGTATGTTAGGAATGCTGACTTGGCCGTCTCCTCTGATGACTTATTGCCTTTGACTGATCCAATGCCACAAGCATTTATTCACTCTTAGCTTTGTAAACTAAACATTTACTCAGATTTGCCAGCTTTCAGCAATCAGTTAGAGCAAGTTGCATTTATAAAAAAATAGGTCAACTTTAACCATTTGGGTGGCCTGTTAAACAACAGGGTGTGTTTCAGAGGGCAAAATACACTTTGTGAAATCTTCTTCACAGAAATGCAATTTAGGTATAATAATTATGTAACCGCAGCAGCTTATTGTACTATAAAATGTGTTTTCATTGTTATCAGTCTAGCTCCTGCCATATTACTTTTCTTTATAGTCAGAGAGGTCACAAATTTTACAGCAAAGCAGTAATTAAATCAGAAAACTAGGAATGTATAAAAACTGGCGGGATTTTTTTTATTACTTTAGTAAAGGAGATATGCTGAGGACAAAATATATAAAAAGAAGATGGAGACTAGGCCTCGTGTAAATCAAATGTTTTCACTATGACTGTGTAGAACAGCTCGCCTACACTTACGGGACACAGCGGATCATCTGGCTCCACCTCAGCCAAACCCTAACATCCTTCTCTGTCGCGACAACGCTCTGCACGTCCTCCTCCATTACATCCATGAATCTCCTCTGTGGCCTTCCTCTTTACCTACTGCCTGGCAGCTCCATCTTTAACACCCTTTGTCCAATATATCCACTAGGGGTGCAACAATACTCGTATCGATATTGAACCGTTCGATACAGTGCTTTCGGTTCGGTACGCATATGTATCAAACAATACAACATTTTTAATTTATTTTATCAACTTTTCTTCTGACGGTGCTGTCTGTGTTGAGAGCTCAGTGGATCTGCGTTTGACTACTCCGCCTAGGCTGCACTGTCGAGCGCAGATCCACTGAGCGCAGCGCAAGCTAGCAAGACAGAAGCTAAGCTCGTTGCAACATGGCAAATTGAACCTCCCCCACCCTCATTCAGATCTGGCGTTTGGAACTATTTTGGTCTTCATGTGAAGTATGACCCTGAAGGTAAGCGAGTCATGGACTAAAGTAAAACAGTGTCTCAGATGTGCCACGCAATGCTCAATTGGTGGGAACTAGTGCGTTAGCGCAGTTAGCTTGTTAAGGTGTTGACGCCATCCAGCCCCACGCATGAGGCGATCTGCGGTAGCTCGTTAACGGAGTTTTGCCGTGTTGTGGCGTTACTGTAATTTCAGATTAACACTGACAGCACTAGTGGGAACACAACGAATATGACAGCACATTTACTCCGACATCATCCTAGTGCAAAGACAAGTGGAAGCAGACAAAAACAACAAGCAGGCATGCTACAAACTTTACCCGAGTCATTGAGCACAAGATTCTCCTGATGGGGACCTGATATGTTTAATATGCTGCTGAGAATATAACCCAGAAGAAGCGTATAGTATAGCTTTTATTTTGGAAAGAGCCATTTCTCTGTAATAAACTCTCTTTTCAAAAGATGAGCGATTTCTCCATCAGATAGATTTATTTTTTTTATTATTTTGTTGTTTCAGCAACATTAAATTTAAAAACTGTACTTTTGAGTTAAAATATATATTTATAATTTTAATAAATGACAAATTAAAAAGGCATGAACATTTTTTTGTATCGAAAAAGTATCGAACTGTGACACCAAAGTATTGAACCGATACTTTGTGTATTGTTGCACCCCTATTATCCACTATCCCACCCCTGCGCACGTGTAAACAATCTCAGCCTCACATCTCCAACATTGTCTCCAACATCCTCAGCCTGAGCTGTCCCTTTAAACCTTCCCCTTCACTCCTGCTGCTCACCCTCTGTCACCAATCTCCCCTGACACTCATCTCCACCTGCTGCACAGTTTCTGAATTCTCATGTCCACCTGTCTAGTGAACTGTCCGCTGCTTTGGATGGGTTGCCCCAGGTATTATAATTCATCCACCTTCACTACCTCCACCCTTGCAACTTCACGTAATCATCCTTATCCCTCTGTAGTTAGAACAGATCAGCTGTGTTAAAAGATCCGGTCGAGTCCACTGCCCTCTCTCCGCATCACCTCCAAACCTCCACAGGAATGTCATCTGGACCCGCCACCTTTCAACTCTTCACCCTCTTCATAGCTCACTTTCTGCTTACTCATCTTCTGAGATTTATCGTAACCGCCCGAATCTCAAAGGTGTATGCCCCGAGCTCACCTCCACGCTCTCGTTGACCTCTATCCCCCCGTCGTTGTCATCGTCCAGCTGTTTGTGGATGTGTCGCAACGCCTCCAAACTGAAGCGGTCGGCCTCGCCCATGCACGGCGGCATCACTATGAGGCAGGGGTCTGCAGAACAAAACAAAACAGAAATATAGAGATGAGAAGGGAAAGGTTGAGATTAACAAAAGCAGTACTCTCGTCTGAGTATAAACAGGTGAAAGTTACACCTGCGAGCATTCGTAAAACCAGCTCTACTAAATGCTACCCAGGATTTCAAGGAATTTCTGCTATGTTGTTCACTCGCTGCATACTTGGAACATGGAGGCAGCACATTGAGCAGAATGTAGGTTACAGTGCCAACAAAACAAAGAGCACACCGGGATGATATGTAGTAAAAAGAGCGAACAGAGACCGGGCGGTTATTTTTATATTCTCAGAGAGGAACGACGTTCTTATAGCGTTTAGATTTTATTTGCTGACTGTTTATGAAACAAAGAAGCTTAAGATGCCGCTGGATGGGTATGCGGTGATATGCTAATGCAGGGTTATGATAATAAAGTCTCTGACAGCGTGTGTTTACATGGTTTCACCTGCTCTCACAGCCCCGACCACACCCACGCTCCAGGCATTTATTAGAATCAGCTCCACTTCCGTGTTTGAAATGGACACGTGACGTGAAAGCGCACTACAGGAGAATCCTCCACGTGCTCATTAGTGTTTGTTTAATTAAAGACTTCGATAGCTTAATTATTACAAACGCTGAGGTGACGATGATGTTTGTGTTTTTGTCACAGCAGCGTGCAGGCGAATCGGCGGTCCTGCCGGGCTCTGTCGCGTGCTGTTATCATTCCTGCAGCGTCCCCAGACATTCCCCCTCTCTCTCTTGTTTTTATTCAGCCCCGTCTCGTCCCAAAGGGGGAAATGAACCCATTACTTCCAGCCTTCCTAGTGATGGACAGTTTCAGCTGGCTAAGAGCCAAACTGTCTCAATGGAGCCACAAAACCACACACAGAGGCAGATGTGTACAACCACAGAAACCACGGTTTGTGAACAAGCGCACCAAAAAAAAGACAAATGCATACATCACAAGTGCAAAGACATCCCTCTGTAAACCACAAAGACAGAGCATTTTTTTTAAAACACTTAGATTGTAAAAACAACAACTGAATCCAAGTCATCCCAAGGCCTAACAAATAATGATGCTCCCTGCTGTTTATAGAGCTACACAGCACTGAAGGCCAACAATACAACAGTGAGACAGACACACACCCAAACACATGCATCAGGTTTTTAAGTGTTCTTGGCAACAGGCGGCGTTTCCGAGTGCGTTTACACGACCGCCACCGCAATGCCTTCACAGAATGCAAACAAGAGGCGGTAAGAAATCACATTATACGGCTAACAATAGCTCTTCCCTGAGAGCCAATGGACACGCCGTTTTTGAATGCACAGCTGGGCAACTCGGACAACCGCACACCTCAAAAGTGATTCATTTTCAATGTTTAATTGCTCCGTGCATTTACCTGACGACCAAAAAAGGAAAACGCATGCACAAACTGTAGCAATGTTCTCAAGGCGTGAAGCAAAAGTTCAAAAGTCTTCTTTATTTTTAACGCTAGGACAAGAATCGGTCGACATGTGAAAGCGTGTCAGCCGGTCAGTAAAGATGTTACATGTTCAGCACGTATAAGGAAAGAAAAACATCCCACCCAAACATCTCGTCACGCTGTCACGAGCTTCTCGTCACGGGTAGATGCACGTGTCTTTCTGCTAGGCGATGCGGGTTGCAGGTGTAGCTCGGCAGAAAGAAAAATAGTACCTGGTGAACGTGGAAAACACCCGTGAGGTTTCTGAGTTTTATCTGATTGTTAACAAGGGCGTTTTGAGCGCCACAGGAGCCAACTGGTTCCACTATATCCGAGGGAAGATAGAAATCTCTGCAGCTGGGAAACTCGAACTAAATCAGTGTACAGAAAATGGTTAAAAAGCACGAAGTGCAAAGAGTGTTTGACACAGACAGCTTGACAAAGTCTGGAAACTCAGTCGGGGATAAGGAGCATCATGACAAGGTTTTCATCTTTCTTAGTTAACCCTTCAGGCTGTGTGCTCATACAAAAGAGGGTGTTGGTGTTTGATGCATCATTTGACTCTTGTTCTGCACAAAATGAACGGACTCAATCCCGCCTACATCAGAGGAATGGCTCACGGAGAGTTAGGAGAATATCAAAAAATGCTAACAGCAAAAAGACGAGAGAAATACCGGAGAGGAAAATGCTGTCAGTTCACGAGTTAATATATTTATTTCACCACTAAATGCACAGTAGATCTGCTAAACTGGATCCATTTAAACATGAAGCTCAACAAGTAAATTTAGAGGTCACACTGCAGGAGACGCGGAAGTTAATTCACTTTTTGCCAAATTAATGCTGGAACATTGCAAAACATGCAAACTGATCAGACTGCAAATCAGGACTGAGCACAAGTACATTCCTTCACTGGCCATTAGGTACTCCTCTTCAGCTGCTCCCTAATGCAAGTATTTAATCAGCCAATCATGTGGCGGCAGCTCATCTAGACATGTAGGAATCGTCAAGACGACCAAACCAAGCATCAGAATGACGGAGAAAGGTTATTTGGTTGTTGGTGCTAGGCAGGCTGGACTGAGATTTTCACACACACACACACACACACACACACACACACACACACACACACACAGGAAGAGAACAGTAGCTAAAAAAAAGAAACCACTTGTTACAAGCAAGGTACGGAAGAGCTTTCTGAAAGCACAACACATTGGAGCTTGACCATGACCATCCTTTTATGACCACAGTGTGCCCATCTTCTGATGGCTGCTTCCAGCAGGATAACACACCATGCCAAAAAGCTCAGCTCATCGCAAACTGGTTTGTTGAACGTGACAGTCACCAGATCTCTATCAACTAGAACACCTTAGGGAACGAGGTGGAACGAAAGATTCGAATCACGGATGTGAAACCGACAAATCTGCAGCAGCTGTGTGACGCTGTCGTGTGAATATGGAGCAAAATCTCCCAGGAATGTTTCCAGCACCTTTTTGAATCTGTGCCATAAAGAATTAAAGCAGCTCTGGAGGCATAAAGGGCCCAATCCTGCACCAGAGACGTGCACCTAACAAAGTGTCTAGCGAGCGCATTCATGTGCTTTCTGCAGAATTTCATCCAAAATGTTTTCTCTCAGCTGAAAAGAAATTGTGGCGCGCACAAAAACAGAAAAATGCAGCTTCTGACTAATTACATAACCTGCCCTGGAGCAGGCTGCGTTCAGCACAGGTTCCCATCGCAGGCAAGCCGGGTTAAAAGAAAGCCACCTTTGTGACAATAACTCACTAACACATTAATGCCGCTTCATACACACTTGCGAGACCAGAGGAAAGGCGTGTATGTTTGTGTGAACTCGCCCCATTAGATCTGCAGGTTCCACTTTTTTAAAGCACCCTGATGAGCATGTACATCTCGCAGGCAGCCATGTGATATTTTCTGTGGGTATTTGATGTCAGATCTGTTTACTAAAGCCAGACTTGACACGTTAGTTATAGAACTGCCACTTGGCAATCTACAGAAGGAGCAAAGAGAGGCATTTGATTGGACGCATGCCCGGGGCTAAGTTTGGATGAGAGGACACAGGGTAGGGATGAACACGTCGAGCGAAGGAACCAGCACTGGCAAAGGGCTGCGAGTGGCCTCACGATTGGCAGAAGGGAGCGATATGCCGCCAGAGGTTAGATAACACCGTGATCATTTGTTCTTGTGCAAACAGATACAGCGGACTAGTTTGAGGGAGTGAAACCACAGAGGCTTTAAAATCTCCACCTCTCAACACGATACAGTGACAGGGCTGGGCTAACTTGAACTGAACTTTTGTTTTGACTGATGTGCTCCAAATAGAAAAATCACTTGCCACTTTCTTTCTGACAACACGGTGTGCACCAATCAGGAACTGACCTTTACTAGGATTCCCCTAAAGGCTGTGTGCTGTTGGGACAAAAAAATAAAACAGGAACAAAGAGAACCACGAAACACTCCAAACCACTTCCGTCCCCATAACAAAGACAGTAGTTGAAGAAGCGTATCTGTCAGCGACAGGAAGTAATATCAGTGCGAACGAGGCTGCTTTAGATAAGCCTCGTTTCGGCAGCGTCTGTGCGCCTGTGCTCGGTCAAAAGCCATCTGATGCTCGAGAACAAGTTACATAATGCATTTGCTTAGCTTGCCAGAAAAGTTTACATAGTCTGCTGTTTGCATAGCATGCACATCTAGTTTGCTGTTTGGTTATTTAAAGGAACCCAAAAAGACTTGACTTTTTTATGCAGAGAAAGAAGCAAAACACGAGCCGCGGTTTAGCCGGAATTCTTTCTTTTACAGGAATGTCGGAACTGACAGCAGCACCCTTTCACTGTCTGTGATGTTGGTTTTCATTCCTCTATAAGTACTACTGGCCTAATTCTGTCCCCTGCATAAAGTAAAAGATGCTTCCAAGATAAAACAAAAGAAGAAATTTAAAAAAGCTGTCATTCACACGCAGGATTTAAGCTGTCCCACCTGCTGAGATATCCAGAAATGTGACAGCGCAGGCCTTTTCTTCCCCATTTCTGAGTACGTTTGAGGATAGTTGTTAGCACTACAATGAGAAACCATGTGACGGGAAGTGGTCGTCGGTGACCCCCCTGAGCGTTCCAGGGGGACGCTTGCTAAAAAAAAATACTCAAATTAAAAACAGCCGGGACAAGCGGTCCCGAAAGATGACAAAATTGGAAAGCTCTGGGTTATTTTTAACCTATCAGGCTCCCGGCTGTCAGGATGTAAACGCTCAACAATGGCAGAGGTCTCCCTTGCTCAAACACACACAGATGTTAAGCACACACACACACACACACACAGATGAGCAGGAAAGCGGCTGTACAGTAATTTGCTTTGCTATAACTAAAATGTGTGCAAGCTGTCACCGTGCGGGTGGGTGGGTACTTCAAAAGAACTTGATAGCTAAAGCATTTATCTGTCAGCTGCTCGCTTTAAAGTCATTTCCAACACCTTTTTTTTCCTGCTCTATATGCATAACATTAACAGGGTGTTGTTTCATGTTGACGAAAACCGTGAAGTCAGTGAGAAGCAGACAGAGAGGCGTGTGTGTTTGTGATGTTCGATGTGTTTGCCGTGGGAGCTGTGGGGTGAGGGGGGAACTTCCTTGAATTCGATCCCTGTGACATTTGGCCTTTTGTGTTTAAACACTCGAATCGATGCGGCCGACCTCATCCCGCTGAATTCTGGGTGTGTGGTCTGTTCAAATGTTAGACAAACATGTCTCCTACAGAAAAAAAGAAAAACAGCTTTACTCGCTGATCTTTAAGCCCCCGTAATCTTTTCATGTGCTAATACGAGCGCTTTGACAAGCCTTTCTGTTCTCCTATGCTTTTATTCACCTGAGATCAATGCCGAGGCAGGAGTTTGTTCTCTATTAATGCACACGATCCATCAAGATAGCTACTTTTATAACCTACTGAGCATTGTGCAAATAGCAAATCTTAACAAAAGCTGTTCTCGCCTGATGCTTTTGGACTAAATCGGAGTGAAAAGGGTCCAGGCGTGGTCTGAAATCATCCTCACTGCAGAAAACTTCATGTGTAAGACGTTTTCCCCGTACTGGAAACCCAGATGGAGTCTATAGGAGGCAGGACACGCGGCCTGTACAGAATCTATTCTTAAAACTGGCTCAATCAGACATAAAGTCTGAAAAACGTCTGTTCAATTCCTGATCTGTCCAATTCAGACCACCTTGCATCCTCACTTGCAGTTCCAAATAATGCCTCAGCTATAACGGCTATAAGTATTACTCATCTGTCCCCTTGACCTCTATGATATGAGTCACAGCGCCGCACCACTTGATTTGAATCAATCCCACATACATCTTTGTGCAGCTGTCATAGTGTGTTTGATTCCACAGCTTAAAATAGTCGCCCACAAATCCACTGTTTAAGCAGCGTTTGCCAAAAAAAACGAAGCGCCTGGCTGTCTTAAGATATTACTTAGCTCTAAACACACACATTTGTTTTCACTGAAGATGTGGATCTGGCAGAGAGCTGCAGATTTCTTGACAAATAAATAAGGACGAGAGGCTGATGTAAAGAAGGGGAGCTAGTAGAGAGCGTCTGCTTATACACGGACCAGACTGCATATCACAACATGGCCCTTTAAGCCCTTGAGGATTACACTTAAAACATGTGAAATACATAACAATCAATATTTATTTCGTATACTTCTCATCTCTGCAGACAGGCTTTAGTTCAGTTACACAGGAAGAGTACCAGCGGTGCGTCACGTCAGCACCTCGTAGCCCAGAGTGAGATCTCCACCTGAGAGACAGGTCAAACCCGGTCTTGGATGAGGAAGCCAAGATTCAGTGTAAGAGTATCTGGGAGCTGGTTGGGTGTGTGCGGAGGCAGTGGGGAATTAAGATAGCAGGACGTGATGGGCCTGACATTTGACTCTGGGGAGCCAAAGGGGGGCTGAAGCGGCCTCTTCTTTCCCACAAACTGCTTGAGATTTCTCGGCGTCCTCAGCCACGTCCTGCGCTCACACGCTGACGTCTCCCTTTCTCTCTGGAGTACAGACACACACCTCTGCTCTGAGAGCGAGCTCACTCGTGCGCCTCTTCACGTCGAAGCCTCCTGTCATCTCAGATACTCCGATGACAAAGGCTGAGGAGACGCTAATAAACCTAACTGAGACACATTTAGTTAAAAATGTTTGCTTAAACTGCGCCAACACTTTGCATAGCATGCAACTACTAGAGGTGAATGATAAGTCATAGAATATGACTCCCTAAACAACTACAGCAGATACTTCTGTGATAATAACCTGGCAAAATCTGAATTAGCATAAACCTGCATCCGCTTTATACCCGAGTGAGCCACCCTGTCCTCCAGTCACGTGAAGCATGTGCTGTGTCAAGCACAGCTGAAAAAGAGCACTAGTCCAGCTCCCTGCTTACCTTATTGTGAACATGAGAATCACGCAGTAACTAACAATATGAGCATCTCAGGACGCACTGCCCACAATAACTGTAACATGACACAGCAATCATCTATGACACATCACAGGATCTGTGTAACAGGAGATTAAAGAGCATTAACATACGCAGGGCTCGCAAAATCGCTAGCCCGACGTCCTGGGGCTAGCGATTTTTCCAGTTGGGCTACCAAAATCTATCTCTGCCCTGCCCGTCGGGCTATCATAGGAAGGAAAAATATATGTCAATGCTTTTGCATTCTTTCGGAAATGTAGCTGGGTAATTATGTCATTGGCATCGGTGAGCCAGAATTTGCGCTTGTTTTTTGCTTTCACTTTGCAATCGCGCGAACTGTGTATAGAGAGCGACAGTACTGATTGGTGAGTGATGATAATTTGCGCACCAATTCCTCTGACATCGTCTTATCAATCGTTAGCTTACTATGCAAACATGACAAGTGAAATCTCCTGCAGCTTAAACATGTGAGAGGTTGATCGCGCAGAGAATCGCTGAGCGTTATGTTAATGCGTGTGTAAAAGCAGCAGGATATATATTTTAGTTCTGCTGAGCCAAATAAGACAGGTCAGGGTGAAGAAGTGACCACAAAACGGAAAAGTTATGACAAATCAGACTATAAGGCAAAAAGAAAGTGCAGCTTTATGGTTTCATGGACAAAAGAATTTCTGTGGCTGCAATATGACGAGCTAAATAACCAGGGCTGCACATAAGTGGTCCGCAGGTGCGCATTTGCTGTCAAAATAAAAAACGGGCACAAGATAAGAAGTTGCAACGCGTGTTTGCATACATAAGATTTTCGGGAGGACGACAGACATTTGTTTAGAACTCTTAAAGATGTCGAAGAAGCTCCTTTAAGCAATTACTTTGGTGTTCCTCCACCTCCAAAGAAATGTCCGAAGGAGTCCGAACCACAAAAGAAGCGCGTATTCTCGAAAAAGTGTTTGCAGGAGGTGAGCTTCAAACAAATGATGAACGCACAGAGATGTGGTGCAGAATGTGCCGTGAAAATCCCACTCTAGCGGACAAAAACAGTGTCTTTTATATGGACGCAAACGTGCGTTGCAACTTCTTATCTGGTGCGCGTCTTTTATTTTGACAGCGAATGCGCACATGCGGACCACTTATGTGCACCCGTGTAAATAACATAATGTTCTGCCGGGTGTGTTGTTGGTTTTCCCTCGATTTCTGAGTTGACAAGCGCCTTTGTTACTGGGACCAGTAATTTTAAGAAACGCCCCCCATTAGAATCCATGAGAAATGCAAGAAATGCATTATTGCTCAGTCTGCAATATCTTTCCCAGAACAAACACCAATTGCAAATAACATACTAAAAATAAACCTGAAAATCTGTTAAGAACAGCTTAATATATTGCAAAGAGTGAACTACCACTGGCACAATTTAGCAGTGTTTGCAAACTTCAAAAAGCAAATGGCTTCGATCTTGGTTCCACTTGCCTCTTACCCGTGACTTCAGTGGAAATTTCAAATTCAGGATCTGACACAGACTGATTTATGTTCTACAGTTCTTACAAGTTCATAGAAATTTCTGTTCAATTAGAACCAAGTATTTGAGTTGATGATTGTAATTTTTATACAATGTTGTAATTCTTTGATTAATGTTTTGTTTCCATTAAAATATTATGCTTTAATGTATAATACTGTAAAGGAAACAAAACAGGAAACAAAACATCGATCAAAAAATTGCTCTCTTTTTTATTCGGGCTACTTACATTTATTTTGGGCTACCAAAAACTGAGGAGTCCCTGCCCGAAGGGCTACCAGGGATTTTGAAATTTTGCGAGCCCTGATACGAGAACAGCATTAATGATGTATTTATTCACGTCAGTGTGTCTTTATCGTTGTTCAGTTTCATTACTGCCAAGTCATACCTCAGCTCTCAGGCTGCACATTATCCCCCTGTGAATTTCTTCTGTGCTGTGACTCAGTTAACTTTTCTTCCCTTTCGGTTAATTTAGCTGATAAGAGTCATAGAAAGAGCCTGATTCAGTGGCCGATATGCCAATTTATCAGTACATATAACGGCCGATACGTAAAGATTAAGGTAAAGAAGAGACAGGAGAAACACCCTTCAACCATGTTATGATTGTTGATGTTGCATAGTTTGTCCACCAGGGGACAACTTCCCAGTTGGCCAAAAAAAAAAAAAAGAAAAGAAAATGAAACAACTAGCTGATTCGAGAAGAGTCCAGCAGAGCGTAAACGAGTACTCCTTATGGTGGCAATGAAACATTCATATTGTGATATCAATCATATTAAATAGCTACACCAAAAAGATGTTTATGGTTAATGTGTCTGAAAAAGGAAAAGATTTCGGCCAATATATCGGGAATATCTTTCTTTCTTTTTTTTTAATCACCAAAATATCAGCATTGGTGTTAAAAGTCTTACATCAGTTGGGCTATAAATGATATAACTGTCACTGCTGCAGGCAGCAGTCGTGTGGGGTTAAAGGGAAAAGGACCCAATCGCAGGCACTGACGATGCAATGAGTGAGCTTTATTTACATGAGGTGATAATTCAGACAGAGCAGAGATGGGACAGACGGAAACTAAGAACAAACCTAAACTGGGACAATCTAACCAACAAATCTGAAAGCATAACTCACAGGAAAACATACAGGGTGGAACACATGGAGGTAACACAGACGGACCAGTAACAAGCAGAAGAAAACACGGGGCTTATATGCACACAGGAGCAATCAGGGAATGGGAGACAGAGCTGACGAGACAAAGTGGAGCAAAACCAAACACACTACACAGGACAGGACAGGGACTGTCAAAGTAAAACAGGAAATACATCATCAGGTATGCACAGACAAGAGCTTAAAACGAGACATCAGACATGGCAACAGGAAAGGAACACAGAGACGTGGGCCCGGGGCAGGCACAGAGACGCAGAAGGAGCTCAGAATACAAAACAGAAACCAAACCTAAGACCAAGGAAATCCTAACAACAATTAACCTGAAACATAAGATAATAATCAAAACCAAAACCACTGAGTCCACAGGCTCAGGACCAAGACAATAACAGTGGTTCTGATGAGTGAAATAGCTCCATGTTTTAATAATGGTAGTTGCCATCAGGGGGGGATAATTGCAACATGTGTGTAGGGCTTCAAGAATACAAACAACACTTGGTGGGAAACACTGAGTGTAAACATAAGGTTTGTTTGTCTGCAAGATATCTCCACTGTGCAACTGAGTCAATAAATTCAGATGTAGATAACACTTACTGGAGCTTCTGTAGATAAACTAGCAGAATATCAGGATGAGGCAACTGGTGGAGTTTGGATTTCACATGTTTTTTTACAAATATATATTTCTGTTATTTTAACCCAAAAAGATCCCAGATAGACTGGAGAACAATGAAATAAAACCCTCTCATAATTTTGATTTCCAGGAGAAAGCCAGCTTCCCCACAGCCTGCATGGACACTTGCTCGTGGACACTTCAGCATGGCGGGCCCGCGGTCTTGCTTAACCGGTTTCTTTCTGCTCTCCTATTTCGCTACATGTACATGACCCCGTTGCTCCAGCGTTAACAACACCAGTTACAAAACCAGTTCAGGTGACCTCCTGCTTGGGTGTCGCTCGGCTCTCCGGCCATTCTGTTAAGTGCATGCATGCACTTTCCTCCGTACAGAAACCTGCCACGGCCATTTCAGCTGATTCGCTGGCAACGCACCAAACTCCTATCAGCTTTCACACGTTTACAATGCATGCCTTAACCGTGTGCATGATAAATGACATGTTAAGAATACCCTTATAAGTTGCTCTATTTTATTAATGTCTTGTGCAGCCGTGAACTTCTGCAGGCAGCTTTTGCTTGCTTGCAAGGGGCTCCTCCTTATGTCTGACCCTGCCCTGCGAACCCTTTTATTACCATTTTTTTTGTGCACAGGTAAACACACCTATTAGAAGCTCAAAATTTATAAAAGCAAGGAGCAATGTGATGTCAGTGTGTACCAGGCACGTCCCCTGTATCCACTGCCCATATGGCAGTGTCATAAGTCAAGCTGACGGGTCAGTATTAAAGGCAAGTAAATAAAGCTTCTGGAGAGTCTACCATTTCAGCTCATCAGCAGCCATTAATAAGACACAAATATCATTAGCTGCCTACAAATGCCACCCACTAGTCCAGATAGAGGAAGAGAGGTGGTTAGTTAAGAGGAAGAAACAAGATACAGAAAGTAGTCGTGTGTTACTCTCGCTTTGCACAAGCTGTTAAAATGAACGCATCGCAGGCATGCACTTAAAAACCTACATCTCTTACTCAACAAGCACTTTAAAATTGAGATTTGGCCAGCAGAAGGGGAACGAACCGGATAAACAATAAACTAGATACCATAATTAAACAAGACTTTCTCTCTACTACTTTTTTTCCCCCTGGAAGAAGCAATAATTGAAGAAATATTTATTTCTCAGGCTCTTAGGCTTTTGTTATGTTTGAGCTGATGTTTTGTTGACAGGTGTGCTTTCACATTCCTGTGGGTGCCTTGGGCATGGCAGACAAACACAAAGTAAAGTGCCACACATGAATGTATAATTAACTCATTTCCAGGTAGGGAGTGACAAGTGAAAGACAGGCTTCTTTTTTTTTAAAGGATGACTCAGATTGTTCACGAACCACTTACACAAAGAAGGAGTTACACATGTAGCCTCGACGAATTCTTGGAAAACCTCAGACTAAGCTTCACGCTGTCCCGGCTAAAGGCGTTTAACATGTCTGAACTGCAGCTCGGTCCACCCGCACGAAGCAATGGAAACAAAAGATGGTGCAATACGCAGGTGGAGGTGGATAAGCATGGGCACAGTGCAGCAATGCAGCGAGTGCAAAACTCCAACATGCACATCTGCAGTCTGACTGAGCAGACTGTACATAAAAGATGGACACAGAGATTGTGACATCACCTACTGGTTTGTGGAGCTCCATTCTTAAGACGCCAGCTGAGAGTTTAGGTCGTCGCCATCATGGTTCAAACATCAGAAAAAGGTGAATTTGAGTAAAAAAAAAAACACAAGACAGCCGTGAAGCAAACCCTACTTCATTGTCTGTTTCACTCTAAATGAGATAATTTGCCAAATTAATATAATGTTGTATTTATCCATCCATCCATTCGCTTATCCTTTTCAGGGTCGCGGGAGCCTATCCCAGCTGTCATAGGGCGAGAGGCGGGGTACACCCTGGACAGGTCGCCAGTCTGTCGCAGGGCTAACACACAGGGACAGACAACCATTCACACCTAATGGCAATTTGGATTATCCAATTAACCTATCCCCACAAGCTGCATGTCTTTGGACGGTGGGAGGAAGCCGGAGTACCCGGAGGGAACCCACACAAACACGGGGAGAACATGCAAACTCCACACAGAAAAACCCCGGCCTGATGTTGGAATTGAACTCAGGACCTTCTTGCTGTGCGGCAACAGTGCTAACCACCGTGCCACCGTGCTGCCTGTGTTGTTGTATTTAACAAGTGTTAAAACATTTAGGAACATAAGCTCATCAGGAAAGTGTTTCCCGTGCTCACAAATCGAGCGACCAGTACCTAGTTATTGTGTTATTGTTATAGACCTCTATGCAATCAAGCTTGGCCACTAGATATAATGCAGATTTTACTTTTTAGACTCAGCGGACTCCATCCATCTCTTAAATAAAGTCT
This sequence comes from Neolamprologus brichardi, assembly GCF_056152115.1. Taxonomy (NCBI): domain Eukaryota; kingdom Metazoa; phylum Chordata; class Actinopteri; order Cichliformes; family Cichlidae; genus Neolamprologus; species Neolamprologus brichardi. Next base: position 33,459,254 of record NC_142106.1, on the reverse strand, counting down.
ATTTTTTGGTTTTTGGTACAATGTTTTGTTTTCTTTTGTCACTAGCAGTGCTGTGCAGCATTGTTTGCCTACCGAGAGCCAGTGTTGTTTGAAAGTAACACAGAAGAAAACTACAGTTCCGTCCACAAGTCATTTATTTATATTTTGCTTGGAAAATGGGAAATAAGTGCAGCGATTTATTGAAGCACGTGCAGACATACATGGAAATATATATGGCAATTCTAATTAGCTTGAAAATCAATATTTGGGTTGATCGCATTTATTCTTTAGCACAGCCTAAAGGTCATCAAACCTGTTGTCACTGACCTTTAGTCCAGTTCTTGTGAGGTTTGGCCTACCTCAGTCTTTTCTCCTGTTTCCTTTTCTTAATGAGCTTCTTGACAGCCACACTTCCACTGAGACAATTTCTGAGGAAGCCTCAATGAACAGTAAATGGATCAAGTGACGGGCCAGATGCATCTTTCAGGTCCTGTGTCAGGGCTTTGCTGGATGTTTTTTCCTGTTTCTTAAGGACATGACTTACAAATATGTTTCATCTGCTGTGAGTAATGTTTTAAGCACAATACTTCTTCTATTCCTCAAGACCATTTAAAAAAACAATTACAAGAAAGTCTGGTAAAATATAAAGAAACTAGGAATGGCTCAAGACTTTTGCACAACACTGTACACTCTGCAACTTCAGTTTTGCAAAAGACTTTCACCTTTCTATCTTTGATTCAATAAGATGGTTGAGGGGACCTTTTGTCTTTGACCTTCTGAACCCAGTCATTTCCATTTATGTTTGGGATGGACCCACATGAGCCACCTTAATGGGCTTCAGTAATCCTCTGCTTAGGTCACAGCTCAAAAAAAAGAGGGCAGATAAAGGAGGGAAGAAAACTAGAGGAAAACTTCCAGAAAAGGAGACGCTACTTGCGCCCCGGCGTTCGTGGAATGTTTGAATAACAGCCCCAAACACGAGACGTGTGATACATGCAGCCGACCTGAAGAAGAAAAGAAAAAGGGAGAGACGGAAAAGACAAAAGGCCGAGCGCTGGCCTAATTAGCCGGCCCGGCTTCAGACACGCTCCTCTGGATATAACGTTGACTGCTCGAATGAAGCATAGAATGTGTGCATAAGGTGACCAATCACAACGATCACAATGATCCAAGTCGTGCACACCAGCGTGCAAAAGATGCATCTCACATAATCCCAGTTGGGATTAAGTGTTCCTGGGTCTGTGACATGGCCTAAGGGATGGAAAACTGGGGGTTAAGACTTTCCCAGTGGAGTTTTGAGAAGCACTTTATTTAGGTATGGTACACCATGTTCTCTGACCTCATCACAGAAAGAAAATTAATGTAACAAAATAACACCAAGAAAGAACTAGATCTGCACAAGTAAACAGCAGCAGAATCTGATGATCAAAGCTGAGCAATCAGCTGAGGAATTTAGATACAGAGCTCACAAAGAGTCAGAGAGAAAATCTAGATACCTGATTTTAAGTCACACCAGAATAAAATCAGATATAATCAGACCTAAAAAAAAAATCATCTGATCTGACCTAATCGTCTTCTTAATTTCAAAAAAACATACATCCATTTTATACAGCTGATCTTTCAGCCCACTTTCATGTGGGCTGAAGTCCTTCCCCGCAGGGCAACTCCACATCCACACCTGCAACGAATTTAGAATCATCAATTAACCAATTAACAAGGACGACTTAGGACTGCCGCAGGAAGTTGGAGTATCCAAAGGAAGCCCACGCCATCCCAGGAAGAACATGCAAACTACACACAGAAAGCCCCCAGAGCCTTGCTCCACCAAAACCTTCTTCATGTTGCTTCTTGTGGAAATTTGAGCCAATCTCAGGTGTTTGTACACAGGTGAGTAAAATGTTTCACTACTAACAAGTAAATTAGTGGTTTTCTTCAAACATGATGTACTCAGCTCAAGCACCTGTTTGTAAAGATGAGCTCAATAAAGGTGTGGCATCAATGTAGGTCATGAGTCTCACTCCAACCGGTCGCAGCAGATGGCCCCGCCCCTCCCTGAGCCTGGTTCTGCTGGAGGTTTCTTCCTGTTAAAAGGGAGTTTTTCCTTCCCACTGTCGCCAAAGTGCTTGCTCATAGGGGGTCATATGATTGTTGGGTTTTTCTCTGTATCTATTATTGTAGGGTCTACCTTACAATATAAAGTGCCTTGAGGCAACTGTTGTTGTGATTTGGCATTATATAAATAAAATTGAATTGAATTGAATGTAACATACAGCAGTTTAACACTCGTCCTCATCTCGACAGAGCTCACATTCCTGCAACTTAGCTTTGGCCATTGCACACGCTCGGATGAGACGGATTTTACGTGACTTTATTGCGAATGAAAGGAACACTGAAACATCCTGTTCAAAAGTTTTACAGCCACCTTAAATGCTGGTTTGTTTTGATAAGCTGCAGGGTTTGCACACACGATGCAAAATAACACGCACGCTTTTAGTTTCACTCTGAAAAGCGGCAGATTAATGTTGTGGGGCTCTTCTGTCACCGCAGCAGCGCGGCCATGTCTCAGCTGGAAGATTTGTATCTGACAGCAGACATCAGGTTTGGCTCTCGGCCAGCATCCTGTGTATGTCCTCTGCCTTCCTGTCTGACAGGACTCTGATTGTTTTCCTTTTATTTCTGTTCTTTTTTTCTTCTCTTTCTTCAGCAGTTCTAAATACAGATGCAAGTTCGGACACCAAGAATAAGTGAGACACTGCAGACAGCAGCAAAGTTATTTAGCTCACATTCCCAGTTTGGATAAAGAGCCGGAGTTTTTGCAGACAAAACTAAAAATATAGATTCAACATAGGATACTGGTCCAGTATCTGATTCACATAGCTGGACTTGGCGTATGTGAAAAATGAGTTTATCTATTTGATTTCTTTTCGTGTTATCTGACATTTACTGGGGAGGTACCAATTATCAGATCCTGAGCTGATAAAATTTCGGCAAATTACTGACAGTCGTTGTTTTTACCCCACTTGTTCCAGGAAAGGAGAGGAGTACTCCTTTCTCTGGAAATGAGTTGAGCTCTCTCACCAATCTCTGAATAAGCAATCAAACTATAATATAATCACTGGGTCAAAGACACAAGGACCTCAGACTCGACGGAACACATCAGATAAACGCCAGCCACTGCCATCAAACCTGACACTGTTTTACATGATACATTTCTAACTTGCAAGAATATACTTCTAAACAGAGCCAGTCGTCACCTGATACTGGCCTATCACAGATATAAACTGTGTGCCTTGAGTTCTGTGGGGGAAAGGGTGATCTCAAGCAGAAAATAACACATCTTTCATGGTTTCTTCAGTTGGTTTGTCAAGTCGATTCCTCAGTTTCTATAACACATGTAGCAGAGCATTAGGGCCGGCAACAGAACAAATATGTTGGCCATCAGCAATTATAAGGCTAAAAGGCTACCTTGGATATCACACTAAGGAAGCTAGGCATGTGTTTTTCGTTACACCAGAATAACCACTTACTACTCCTCGCTCACGTGCCTCAGCTTGCCAGTTTCGTCTCACACAAACTGCACGCCTCTCAGAACAAAAGAGAGAGGCAACAGTCTCAGACCGAAAAATGCACTGACTAAAGGCCTACACCCTAGCTAACCACTCACCCATTTGGTACTGTAGATACAGAAGAAGCCACCACATGTAAGTGATTTAGTTCTTACCAAGCTCTTTGATGTGTAATACGAACTGGTGCCATCACAGACCACATCAAAGGAAATCCAAATAGGCTCCAAAGAAGTCACCTGTTAGTCCGGACATGCTGCCGTTTGTAAGGCCAAGACAGATTAGCATCCAGCTTAGCACGGCCCAACCAAGAAATGAAGGGTAAAAACATAGTTCAACTGCTTGCTTGAACTCTATACTTTTGATTATTCGAGTTGTGGGAGAAACTTGATTTCGATCTTACATAATAAAGGTGCATAATAAAACAATGCTGATAAGAGCAGTGAGAGTGGAGGAAAAATCCAAAACAAGCTAAAAGATGCTAAAATACTTCAAAGGCCAAAAGGGTGCAGCAGAGGTGCTTGACCGTGCTTCCTATTTTACAATCCATCCATGCAACACGCAGCAAGACAGAGGGCCTACACAGCACGAGGCACCAGTAGGTGATGTTATGGCTGATTAGGGTAATAGCGGAGAAAACAGGAAGCAAGAGGTGGCAGAAATAAAAGCTGAAAGGTGCTCAAGCAGGCACCCGTATGATTTCCAGATTTGCATCTAAGTCTACCCGTTACGCTTGGTTTCTAACAGTGAATCATTTTTTGCTATGAGCACAGGTCAGAGCACGAATGTCGGTGGAGGCAGACTTGCGAGGGGGCAGCATACCAAAGAAATCCACACCGCTCTTTGCCCCCTCGCGCCGAGGCCACCACCACATCACATGCCCTCCACCGAGGGAAAGTCCCTGAAATCAGAGGGGAGTGCTTCTGACGTCCAATATCTAACTTTAAATACTTCTTAAATTTATATATATAGATGCATTTACCCTGATTTTTTTTTTTTATTGGGAACTCTGCTGCTAACGCATGAAAGCTCCAACTTCTTCAGGTCTAAACAGGAAGTAACTGTGTGTAACTTCCACAAGTAACTTTTCACTGAAATCATGTCAAATTTTGCATGCAAAACTTGTAATGGTGAGAAAACTACAGGGACAAGTTTAGGCATCTGTGAAGGTCACAGCATTGACCTCTTCCTGTATTAAGGCGACAAGTATTATCACAGCACAGTCCCATAATAGAACGAGGCTCTCAGCCTTTTATTCTCGAAAGCATGGAGGTGAAACTGCCTTTCATGTTGTTTCACGAGGATTTTTAAGGTAAAGTCAATCAGACCAAGCAAGCGTTTGGCTTTGAGGTTAAAACAGATGCTTTTTAGAGTTTGCTGTAAAGCCTCTAACCATTTCACTACAGTCTAAATCTCACTACACGACAACAGCAGGAGGAAACAGAGGAAGTGAGATATAAAAGGGGAACCTAGAAATTTGTTTTCTTACACACATCAGTGTTTGCGCTTTTTTTTCTTTGCTTGTTGGCTTGTAGTGATGCTTGTTGCATCTGTCACACAGGGGTCACCCAGCCAAGAGCTCATGTAATGCCAGCTAGAGGATCAACACCTTGAAGTGTGGTGCTGGGGGACAACAATAGCCCCCTGAGAGATGGTAGAGGGCACAGTTCTGCTACTGTAGGCCACTCGCAACAGGAAACACTGTACAGCTGAGTACAGTGACCTACATCTTCCACCAAGGCGCTTTCTGCACAAGTGAATCAGCTTACAGTCAGCCAGTGTTGTCTGCTTATGAATGAATTATCTGGAACGTACTTTTGTGTGCATTAGCGAGTCGAGACTGTGAAACAAAGGTTTGTTTCAGCCTCATCTCTAAGTTAGAGGACACTGAAATGAAAAAGCAGAGATTATTCAGAGAAGGACATTAATATGCAATAAGAGGAATTTTAACAACGACTTAGACACAGAAATCTAAGAAAAAACAATAATTGGTAGTAAAGTTGACAGGAAATAGCAGCCTAACAATGCCCTGATTACAGTGAATCAGGTCATTGATTGTTTCTACACTCAAGTCCAGTCTGTTCTCCACCATGGCTGCTGACAGCGAGCACGCTAGAGCAAATCGTCCAGCTCAGACTTCTAGCGACAGCCACAATAATAAAAAGGATCGCCCTAAAGCCACAGCCACAACAGGAAGCATGGTGGCTAAAATTTTAAATGCACTCGAGGGGTCTGTTTGTTTGGTGAAAGGCCTCATTAGGTTGGATCACCACCCTAAAGCCCCCAACTGAGATGGGCAGCAGTTGCCCACTTTTGAGAGGGCCAACTTGTGTCAGAGAGGTGCTGCGACTGTGGCTTTGTGACTGAGATGAGGTGTTACCTATGACCACACACCCATGTGTTTTTTTCACACCAAATACACGCTGTAAACACAACACAGATGGAAAAATACCACGCTGTGACCAACAATAATACACTTAGAAAATGTTTTAATAAGATGTTAAAGTGATCCAGGGCGATCGTGGCTCAAGAGTTGGGAGTTCGCCTTGTAATCGGAAGGTTGCCGGTTCGAGCCCCGGCTCGGACAGTCTCGGTCGTTGTGTCCTTGGGCAAAACACTTCACCCGTTGCCTACTGGTGGTGGTCAGAGGGCCCGGTGGCGCCAGTGTCCGACAGCCTCGCCTCTGTCAGTGCGCCCCAGGGTGGCTGTAGCTTGCCATCACCAGTGTGTGAATGTGTGGATGACTGGATGTGTAAAGCGCTAGTCCTTAGGGACTAGTAAAGCGCTATACAAATACAGGCCATTTACCATGATAAGTACTTCTGCACTATCTGAAAACAGTATTTGCATATTTGGACTTTTATGCCAGCGACATGCCATACATGGGGCTGTTGTTAGAATACCTGCTTACTGCCTCGCTGAAGTAAACAAGCGCCTTCCCTCTAAAACCGGTATATCTCGTCAACACTAATGATCCAGTTAAAGAGGTGCAAATTGGCCTTGTCATTGGTACAAAGCTAAGTTAGTCATTCCTAATTGTTAAACACACGCCTAGTTGTTAACTTTCTCTGGTTTGGTGTGTGATACATGGTTATTTTACACAACCATGTATCTTCCGATGCAGTTGTTTAAGACATGCGAAGTTACTCACTGCATCAGTTAGGCTTAAATAACCTGTTGCCTGCTGAAACAAACTAACTGAAGTAAATATCCAATGTGAGGGTCTTAATTAGCTTAGTTAAATCCACCTGGTGACTTGTAGGAAATTTAGAGTGAACAACTTTTACATTACACACAGTCATTTGATCCATTTTCCATCATACAAGTTTTGATTAGTGCAGTACGGAAATGTGAAGTGTTCAAAGGATCATTTTGGTGGAAATCTATCAGTGCACTATGTGGGCTGGTAACAGTACTACTTCTTTTTTTGGCCCAGAGAAACCCTCCAGAACAGTCTGTTCTTGTCAAAAAATGGAAATGGCTTTGCGTGTTGAGCTGTACTCCACAGAGGAACATTATGACTTATTTCACATTCACGCTGATATTTTGTCATCAGCCCCTGAACAACCCCCAAATTCGACCGTCTTTCCTCGAGTGTGCTTGTTAGTCTGATAGAGCAGGGGCCAGCCGGCAGCGGTGGAAGCAGTATAAAATGCAAACTGTCATGCTTGGCGCAGCACTTGAACCAGCACTGGCAAGATAGGCAAATGCCAAACCTCCTTTCCAAACAAATCTCTTTAACAATGCAGCCAATGAGCTCTGAGATAACCAATGTCACCTCTGATTTAGCCATATAAGCAAAGCGATGCAGAGAAAACCTTCTCCAAACTTGTCCAAGCTTTGGGCGTGACAGAGATCTAATCACAATTGCTTCAATACATCCAAGTCCGTAATTAACCTCAATCTGTAGGTTGGAAAAAAGTCTACACTAAATGGGATTCCTGTATCAGATTCAGCTATCAGCGAGCAGCCACATTACTTCAACACTGGATGTTCCTTGCAGGCACAAGGAAGGGTTTTGTTTGTTGAAATGCCAACACGCTAAATACACAAAACTATTAAAACAAGGGTAGACCACATTCACTGTACCGCTCTACAGAGTGTGCTCGCAAACACCTCTTCCATTTTTACTGCATCTTCTGCTGACTTTCCAAAAATCTATACCCAGTTTGCTTCCAGTGATGATTTATGACTCCTATTGTTTAGACCTCGTGTGGATTTGGCCTGTGTTAGAAAAACATGCTGATTTTGGATAGATTTATAACACACTAGATTCTCCTCATAGCTGAAAAGGCCAACAATGAGGAAAAAGGTGTTGTTTTACAAACAAAGCACTGCAGGACATTGTACTTTTACTCATTTTAAAGACAAATGCGTCACAAAAACCATTGTTCACTATGACCTTCAACTTAATTTGTGTGTCCCTGGTTATCTGCAACACCACTGTTGGTGATTACTAGTTCAGGCCTAGTTTCATCTCCTCTTTTTGTCTTTTGATACAAGTTCATTAGTAACTTTAAAATCATGTAATTATAAACTTCAACAAAGATGCTGGCGCTCAATATGAAAACACCTGGTTCCTCATACACAAATATGCTCACGAGCTATTAAATGCTCATGATAAACTGCACACTTAACCACCGTCACTGTCAAATCAATTTCTACTCTCTGAGTTCCTCTGGGTTTGTCTTTGGGAATCACAAATCTCCAAGGAACCCATCTGGCCAATCAGAAGTTAAACCCGAACCTTTTGGACTACCTACCTCCACACTGGAACAGTTTAAAAATAGCAGACTTGTTTAAATCCTCAGTTAAAGACACAAAAAAAGCAATTCACCACTGCTGATAGAAAACACTAAAGGCTTTAGGCACAGGCTTTATATATACCTCGACAAATATAAGTAGTAAAAACCTTTTTATGTAATAACATGCTAGGACAATATGTACAGTATAAGTGGTTATATATTTAATGAGTCACTTCCCTAAACAAACTTTTGGAGTGCCTTAATGCTAAACTACAGTTTTTCCATTTTGCATTTGTAACAATCATGGTGACAACGGGTCAAGTGAATCTGGCCCCAGTCTCACGAGACTGCGTCGCTCGAGTGACTAGATGGCAAACAGCCGTCATGAGGGAAAACGAGTATTCCCAAAACAACCAGATTACTGCGGTCACTCACGTCTCCTTCTAGGCCCAAAATGGGAATCTGGTCACAGTCACACAGGCCTAGAGAGGAGACGTTGACCATCTGACAAACATCACTAGGAGGAAAAAGTTTATTTCCCAACTGGCTTGTGAGTGGTTGCTGGCTGCAAACAGACTGCTGCAGTAGATCGCGTGCAAGATGCACTTTTTAGTTTTACGACCGCTCGGTTAATAGTTAGTGTTTTTAGACAACTAGGAAACTACAAATGTTACAATGTGTTAGCAAGCAAAGCTATCATAAGAATAAAATGTGATGCACCTTTGTTTTGCATCTAAGCATTTTAAATATTCATTAAAAATACATTAAAAACAAGGACATTTGAGGGACTTGTTAAACATACAAATAGAAACTGAGACAGGTCATGCCTCAGGGAAAACAGCGGGTTGTCTACCAATTGTCAGCCTAGCAGTTTCATCCCAAGCCTCTCCACATCCTAAGGTATTCTTGGGAAAGAGGCTGAAGCTAAAGTTATTTCCACTGGCAGGCAAGTAGTTTGCATAGTAGCTTTGCCACCGTTAGTGTGTGTAAATGGGTGAATGACAAATGCATTATTAATGGTTTTGAAGAACCAGTAAGGTGAAAAGGAGCAATAGCATATAGCATGTGCTTTCCCTCAGCTTATACTATCGAAAGGCCACCTTCATGGAAAGCTGACCTTTCAATGAAAAGCTGACCTTTCCACAGTACTGAGTGGGAAATGGTTAGCAGTGTGGTTTTGTTTCCTGTCACCACCGTCTCTATATTCATTAGTTTTCTTGTTCATGGGAAGAGAGAGCTGATATCATCCCTTGGTTTGTATTTACACTGTCATGCTGCTGTGGAACAGGACCTCTGTGCTTTTGCCTTATTAATCAATATACTGTAAAACCCCTGGTTGATTTTTCAGGAGCAGCTTGACACTTGTAAACAGTCACGAATGCTTAACAGCTGTCTGGGGCAAGGTTTATTACCTTCAGGAGGTTTTACAGACATGCACGGATGCACCAGATGAAATAAAGATATAAATTAGTCTATTTGCCTTTATTTATGAGGCTTTTTGTGTGTTTTCAATTCTAGCAGTGTTCTGTTAACATAGCACAGAGCTCATTTTGAGTTTGTGCAAACGCCCCTAAGTGCAAAAAGTCAAGGACAAAGCCCAAAACTAACATTTGAAATTGAGCTTCATGCGATTAAAGAATTGTAATAACAATTAATGCTAACATTTGGCTCAGAGACAACTTTCCACTTTAAAATCTACCTGTGAGGGTATGTCAGAAGATGCAAGTGAGGAATATAACTAAACTAGGGTGGAGTTTAAGGCTACAAAGCGTAACAAAACATCAAATATTAGCTGTAAAATGATATGCTTAAGTTTTGGTATTTGGTAAAGGATTATCAGATATGTAGGGCAAGAATCCTAACCCCCATCTCTGAAATGGTACAATCCTGTAATTTCCCTGTAAATAGACCTTGTTTGGATTCTTTGTATTAAGGTTTTTTGTGGGCCGTCACATGGATAATGGTTGTTGAGTGGTTCCTGGTGGTTGCTACCTGTTGCTGGGTGACATCAACAAAAAGGGTGTTGCATCAAAAACCTCCAAAACCAACCCTTTGGTTGCTAGCAGACTTTTGCGATCACTCCCTTAGTTAACATGGAAGGCTCCAGCTTGCCTGCAATGCTTGCTAACTTCTAATCAAGCGGTAGAAAAACTTGAAAATGAATATAAGTTGTGCCCCAGCGCTGCAGTCAACCTATTTCAAAAAGGTGCAACTTTTACTTCGAAGGCAACCAGTCCGTTTCCAACTTGTCACATAGTTTCACTATCGCTCAAGTAATAGCTAGCAAGCGTTTGCAGACGTGTCACCATCTTCCATCCTAGAATTTACAACCATCTGCTAAGGACTGAAGCAATCCCAAGGAGGTTTTATCCAACCAGTCGAGAAATACATATTTTTCCCTAACAACCCATGGTTGCCAGGGGTCACTAAATAGTTTCTAGGGCTGCACCACTAAAGCTTTAGAAGTCAATTTCATAATGACTGCAAGCAACCATGTACCAACTGGTTGGGAAGTACCCATTTTCATTTTAGAAGGTTATACCTGTATGACTGGGGCCGTGTTCACTTGTCATCATGATTGCCACACTTTCAAAATTGTGGATAAGATAGCATCTCGTGGTTAATGGTCACATATCTGCAAAACCTCAGTAGCCTTAGCTTCTCTGATCTGATTATTAGTTCATGACTTTTAGCTAACTTTAAGAAAATGTTACTGCTGGGTTAGTTAGCCAGTGTTATACCTTTTTATACTATTTTAACTACAAGCAGTTAAACTGCTGAACAGTAGCATACCAAAATTATAGTTTAGCATGTAGAATTACAATGGTGGACGAGTTAATGCCATGTAGTTAACAGTGACAGGACTGCAAAACTTCAAGAGAGATATGACTGAGTTTATTTTTCAGTCAAATCTGTTGTTCATGCCTTTGGATGCTCACATTACCAGACTAAGTTTAAGGAATAGTTGAACATTTGTGGAAATTCCTGTATATTTTTTGCCAAGAGTTAGGATTAAGGTTGATTCCTGTTTGTCAGCCTATTGACTGTCAACTCATAGCTTAGGAAAGTGGGAATAAACAGTCTTTTCAAAGCGAATTCCCGTAAAGAGCATTTTGATTTGAATTGTTTTGTGTTACCAGTAGGGTGCATAACTTGCTAGAGTTCTGATTACAAAGCTCATTTGAGCAGGCTTAAGAAGTCTGAAGATAGTCAAAGTGACAAAACATCGATTAACTTTGATTGCCCTGACCATATACATGCTGCAGAGGTTTCCCAACAAATATACTTTTGTCAGATATTTTGTTTTGGTCTAGAATGACTTGGTTGATTGTTAATCAAACCATTAATACATGCCTGAGCTTGTTCACTTAACCAGATAACGAAATATCTGCTTAAATTTGTCTTTTATCTGAATGCATGTGTGGGGGGATTTTTCTGCAGAAAATTAGGAGGAAACAGTTATCCCACTCTCATCTGTCAGCCAGCAGCCTGTTAGCACATAGCTTCACATTAGGCCTGCATAATGGAAACAAACAAACTGAGTCAGTCCAACGGTGACATAATCCTGACATAATTATATCTTCCTTGATTAAATGTGTACAAAAGTGGACGGTAAAGGCTCCCAACTATTCCTGGACATTCCACCGACTGCCTGGCAACAGGTCCCACTCAAGAGAGTGAAAAAGGAGTCTTCTGAAAATGTTAAAATACTCCTTTAAATGCTCAGTTCAGTTAACAGAGACTTACCACAAACGGTCAAGGATCAGCACACAGCCATAAACAATTTATGCTGGGATGTCCCAATACATTAGCAAGGACACCACAATGAAAGTATCTATATGAACTTATTCAAGTATAATTCACCAGATGCCTTCAGCATAATACTGCACTCAGATCATTGTCACTTACATAATTATTAGGTTCCAAGGGGTTTCCCAGTGAAAGCACTACACAAAGAACAATAAAACAAGTGATCCACCCCCTTAGTAATCCAACACTAACCACCACTAAATATCTTATACTGTAGCTTACTAATTTGTTCTCCAACATGAGGCTTCAGATTCAGTAAGGTCGGTTACGTAACACTGAAATGTATATTTGCTCAAACAGCAAACACCTATATACATATATATTTACCTGTATGTCAAGTTCCTCCAGAAACAAACAGTTATGTCATTACACAGGTATGCAGTCAAACCAACCGGTGTATCGTTTTAAACTCGACTATAAAGGCCCTAAAACAAGGCCAGGTGCTGCTTATTAGCTTTAGCATCCCTTTCAGTCCTTGTGTCAAGGTAACTCTAACAAACAGAGAAGGAAATAGTACAAGGCTTTTTTATAATGCTGTCAGTTCAGGACAGTGTGGTGTATAAAAAAGGGCCTGGTTCAAAATATTGCCTGGATGCAAATTGATGGAAATCCTGCTCTAATAAGGTTATGTAAACAGTACAGTTTAGCTGGGGAGGGTTTAGTCACCTGTGGCCTTCTGGAAATGATCAACCTGGCTCAAAACACACAGCATTATAGAGCTATGCTGTGCATTATAACACCATAAGGGCACCTGTCATGTCATCACAGCAGCCTTGATGGCACGGATGCGAGTGCAGCCTGCATTCCTGTCATGTCACGCATTCCTCAGAAATGAACAAAAAGGAGAGGAATTCAAAAAAGAGAAACAGAGAAAGAGACAGAGAGGTGACAGTCGACATAAGATGCATCACTTCCATTAGGCTGCTGCGCAGGGCATTCCTCGGCTTTCCCAAAGGGAGACAGAGGGAGGGGAGGGGTGAGTGTGGGGGGTAACACTGTACATGCGTAAATAAATTAGAGACACTTGTGTCCGACATGGACTGCGCTTACCTGTGGTGGCTACGTTTTGAGCATCAGACGAGCGGCTGGGTAGATCATTCGAGTAAGAGCACTCCAAGCCGAGTACCGCATAGATGACGAGTCCACGTAGCAATACATTCACTGCCCTGTGGATGTAACTCATTGTGGAAATGAGGTGAAAATCTAGTAATCCGTGGGACTGACAGTGTAGATGGAGATTTAAATCACAGGTGGTGGGGGGAATACCCCAGGAAAAAAAAGGGACAGACTGGTGAACACAGCCAACGATTTAAAAAAAAACAGTAAAAATAAAAATCTAGTCTTTTTTTAAAGCGGAAAATATGTGGTGTCACGACAAAAAAGGCACCTGAACTTCAAAAGATAACAACAATAATAATAATCCTGCAGTGGACTAACAGCTAAAAACAGGAGCCAGTCACTGACTGCCGGCACAAAACCTCACAGGAGCGTGGAAAAAGCCCACGAAATAATAGTTCATTGTTCGCCAAACTACCCTGAAAGAAGCCCTTCTTTTAAAAAAGAAATCACTTTAATAGCCTCTAATGGCTTTACTGGCTGTTTCAGAGGGGTGTCTGCTGGGAGGCAGGACAAATGACAACCCCATATCCAAATCTATGCATTCAAAAATATATATTTATGTCTGTATATGTGTTAGCTACCAAACACGACCAGGTTGTGTATTACAGGGAAGCACATGCAGCCTATGTGTAGGAATTCCCTATCCAAAACAAAACCAGACTCAAAAAATGGTAGCAGCCGAGGATATCCGGGAGCTACAGTTAATGCCAAGTGCTCTGTTAAATCCTTACGTGGAGCAGTGAGTTGGAAGAAAATAGTCTCTGTACTTCCACGTATAGTATACAAACACCGGGGACAGCCTCAGCATATTGAACTCGCAGTGTCTCGTAGGTCCGCCTCTTCACACGAAAGCAGCAAATCCCACTGCATCAAGTAAAAATATTAGATGTAAATATAAATATATATGCGCCTCTTCTTGCTCCGTTTCCTGTCCCTTAGTCCTTCTCCGACCGGTATCTGTCGCACACGACATCCGCCTACTTTCCAAATGAAGTTTTTAAGTCAGCTTCTCATGGCTCGGCGCGATACTGTATCCCCCTCCAGTCATATCAGCTGCTCGCCGGCTGATGCAGACCAGTAGGAAGGGAAGCCGAGCGGGGCGGAAGTCGGTATGCAAAATGGTTTGACATCAGGAGCCGGAGGAGGAGGAGGGAGAGAGAGGAGGAGTGCCGGGAGAGGAAGCAACGAGGGGGGGTGAGGGGGGTTTAATTTGCCCCAACCACTGCCGCGTGCAGGTCACCACGGGAGGGATTTGTTTTTGTTTTTAGGGAAATTCAGCGAAGCTTGTCGAGCCAAGACGAGCACCGCCACCCGGTTGCACCACCCCGGTGTTACACGCAGAGGTACCCGCTTTTTACTCACTCCCTCGGGCAGTTTAAGGGTGGTCACGGAGGAGCCCTCCAAAGAAACTTTGGGGTTTTTCTCGTCTCGGTGATGCCCGCCTCATTGTTCTCCAGGCACAGCCAAGTTTTCCTCCGTGCTGAGCGCTCTCATTGGTTGCGCTGTCCCAACATGGCAGAATCTGATTGGATGCCTCCCATGGCATCTTTTTTTGTCTCTTTTGAGGATGTTTAGCGCGGGAAACAAAGCGACGTTAAGGGATTATACTGGGTTTATTACGAGTAAACTCGGTGTTTTACTGAGAGGAAAGTGGCTGCTACTTCTGTTTCGGGCATTTCTACATTCACATCCACAAAAATGTACTGCAAAACTAAATATTGTAACAGAAGCATTTCATTTATTCATCTTTATTGACTGGAGACACTCCATTGACCAACGTGAACCAACCAAAAGTTGATTTAAGTCGAGTTTGTATTTGCTTTTTAATGTACTTTTCCCACAGAGAGTATATGAAAGCACTCTAATAATCCCATGCAAGAGTTTAAGACGAACAAGTAAAGGTTAAATTTTAGAAAACGCACTGGCATAAAGTATTTGGGTTTTTTTTACTCATATTTGTCACATTTATATGATTCAGATCATCAAACATATTTTAATATCATACAAAGAAAAATACCTGATGATAATCCTATTTATTAAAGGAAAATTATCCAAACCTACCCAGCTTTGTGTGAAAAAGTAATTACCCTTAAACTTGGCAGTAAGAACTACAAGCTGACATGAAGCAACAAAGCAGGTCTAGACCATCACATTACCACCATGTTTAACTGTTAGGGTGTTATGTTCTTTTAATGAAATGCTGCGCTAGTTCTGTGCTAGATGTAACAGGACCCAGACTTTCTAAAAGTTTAACTTTTGTCTCATCAGTCCGCAGAATATTTCCCCAAAAGTCTCTGAGATCATCAAGATGTTTTTTGGTAAATGTGAGATGAGCCTTTGTGGTCAGCAGTGGTTTCCCCCTTGATTCTCTCCCATGGATGCCATTTTTGCCCAGTCTCTTTCTTATTGATGAATCATGAACTCTGAACTTAACTGAGGCCTGCAGTTCTTTAGATGCCATTCTGTGTTCTGGCTGGCCGGCCACTCCTGGGGAGCTTCAATCGTTTTTGGAGATGTATAGGTATAGATATGCTGAGAACAAAACCCCGTCTTATTTACAAGTATTTTCACCCAAAAACCTGGCTGGTGAAAGCGAGCAACAAAAGCACTCATAAAAAAAACTTTATCTGTTGCAAAAGATGGATCGTAACAAAAGATTAGACCTTTATTATTCCATGTTATTTTTCCCAGGATAGTATTTCCACATTTACTCAGAATGACATGCTTCTGCATATCATACTCTTTCATTGCTCTTTTTGTTGTCAGAAAACTGTGACACCTTCCATCAGGCTTATAAATAAGCTTTTTATTGTATGGAATTGTAATCCAAGCGGTCTAGCACAGTGGAATGTAAGGCAGGCTGTTTTAGTGGCCATGGCCTAAAACTCTAACCCCATAAATATTGAGTCATTTCATATCAGCAGTAACAAGAGCACAGAGCCAATTCATGCTGCTGTCCAAACACTTATTAAGCCCACTGTACTTGATACGGCTCTCAACAAGAAATCTTTCAGCGGCGGCCAGCCTCGATGTTGACGGACACAAGGCACGCCGCCCTGCAATGAAACACTTTAGCCACCAGGAGGAACTGCTGCGTGAGCGAGCTACAGCAGCAGGTGATGCTCGTCAAGAGTAACAGACTTGCGGGAGGCCAAAGGAGGTGTAACGGCTGATAAAAGAGTGAGCCGTGGGAGTCCTAGTAAACAGGTGGCAGATGCAGCGGAGGCCAGGAGAGCAGGAGACGAAAGAGAAGAACAGCATAATTCGATACGAGCCCGCGGAGGGAGGGAGAGGGGAGGAGAGTAGCCAGCGACCAAGGAGAAATGGAGCAGATGCCGCATGTAGGAGGAGGGAGAGCAACCGGGTCCCTCGGTGCTGCTTCCTGGTCACTTTCCCATTCTGCCCTCTCTTCAAATGACTTATGGTGAGAGTCCAGATTACAGTACGGCATGTCCAAATAACTGGTCCCAAAGAAGCAGGAACCCCACAGAGGTCGACATAATTCACGACTTTACAGGATCACAGAGGAAGAAACTCACCAAAATTAGATTTTATTTGAAAACTGGTGCAGAAAAAACACCTTCAACACGATCTTGACACTGACTGGCAGAGAATACTTTGACCCAAGTACAGACAAAAATGGATTTGACTGAATTTAAAAAAAAACTGCATAAATAATTGAATACATTCAGGAGTTAAGTACATTATTTAAAATTTAAATACATTAATAAAGCACAGACAATGGTGTAAATTAAATACTGGCACTGAAGGCGCTAAACGTCTCTTAAGGGTGCAGTGATTTGCATTTCCTTCCTTATACAATAAACCATGTACGTACGCAGCAGCTTCTAATTACTGTATATATGAGCAACAGCGTAATTCAGTTTGTGGCTTTCTTTCAACATGCTGGTGCAGACTGGGGGCGTCCCGGTCTCCTCGTTCATCTGCATCGGCATTATTTAATAGCGTCGTAACAAGCAGGAGCCACAGAGCGGAATAAATTGCATGCGCTAATTAACGTTTCATTAGCCAAGCTTGGAGACGTTACTGTTATTCTCTCTCGCAATACAATCGCTGCTTCGTGCAACACGTCTACTAATGAGCTGATCCAACCGCTGCTGCCTGCGAGTGTGTGCGTGTCTTCTTCCCTGCAGAGCATATGGCTTAAGGAGGCCAGCTTAGCCTTTTGCTAGTTTGTAGTCTACGCTTATATACTGTACAGCATCTCATAACACGATATTTACAGTTTACGGTGCATATGTGCTAAAGGTGGCTTCCACTTTCTTCTTGGGATGCGGTGCGAGATGCGGTGTGGAATTGAACCGTCTGTTAATCGGACCGTTAATCATGTCGGTGCGGGTGTGGCGTAGTAGCTAAGTGGCACTTTATCCCTCCCGGCGATGGTATGCGCGTAACACGGCCCGTGCTGCCGTGTCAGCGTTCCTCACATGGCCGTGGCAAACAGAAAGACCTGGATGAGCGGCATGACCTTCAGAGTTGAAAGGTCAGCGAGGACAGCCTGCAGTGAGTTTGTCAAAGAAAACACAAATAAGAATTCTGACCTCATTCCCCATCTCACCTGTGTGAAGCACACCCTCTCCCCCGCCCCACTTCTCAACAGACAAAAAAATGCAACCACACAGATCCGACACGCATAATAATGATGACGCAGGATCCTTGGGAACCGACAATCCTTGCTTAAGAGTACACCGTTCCCCACCCTGTCCTTTTGGGAGTCAGTGAGAGATTAAATTTAGGGAGCATATCATGTTTAGAGAGAAGGTTTACAATTTCAATCCAGGCCCCAAGGTTCTAAATATATAATATAAGGAGCAGTGTGTTATGATATCTTGTCTCTACTGGGGCAGGTGGTAAATGAGCAAGCAAATAGTGCCGGTCTCATGCATCATATTATAGTTTAACCCCAGCCTCACCCCTTGGAGGGAGGGGAGTCACTGTATGGTCTGCTCCTGGTTTCGGGAGCGGACGGAGCGTACAGTACAAACATGCTAAAGACCTGCATTTAGTGTAACGGGGCAACACGAGCGACAGTGCAGGAGTCACCGCAGGCTGCACTTCTTCATCTTTTAGCTGTTTATTTGACTAATTCGAAGCTGTGATAATAATTCTGCAGCTGATCTTTTGTTACAAGACCTCCAGCAATAATTGAAATTAATGACAAAATCTCCTTTTAAGTGCTGCTGGGATTTGGATGAAGAAGTTGGTGTGCTGTGCACAGGGCGGGGTAAGAGGGTGAGGGTTCTTAAGTGTCGGGGTTTTTACAGACATCTGCATTCAGATGACTGGGTTACTGGTACTGAATGATCATCAGAGGCTATTTACAGCCTTCCAGGAGTATGTGAGGAGGACAGGGAGAGGGACTGAAGTCAAAAGTTTCAAATGCACACACACAAGTACAAGTCAAATATAACAGACACATGTACCTCGGCTGAAGCCAGCGACGTCACTTCCATCAGGTTCTCGGCCCGGAAGGCAAACACAGCAGCTGCTAGAACTGGAATAGAAGGATGGGAGTTGGATAGGAAGAACTAATCAGACTCAAGCATGGAGGGCATTACAATTAAAAAAAAAAGACGAAACCAGCATGTTACAGTTGTTTACCTGCAACTACCTCCAGTGAATCATATCCAAGGATTCGATCCCAAAGAAGAAGCAGCTGATCGGTGGAAAGGTAGCCAGAAAAGGCCCGTACCATCCACTTAAAGGCTAGACGCAACCTAGAGACAAAAACATCTGTTTGTAAACTGATTTTATGGCTACAGTTGTGCAAATGTGTCATATTAGCAAGCAACTCAGGGTAAAATACCAGCCCTGAATCCCCGAATCAGTACTAAGACTGTAATTCCAGTAATTCAACACTAGATGGGAGTAGCTGATAACTATAAGTCTTTATACCATACGAATAGGCAAACATCGAATGTTGATGGCCTAAACAGGAACACACAAGAATACTAGACCAAAAAAAAAAACCAACCAAAAAACCGGTGGCCGCCAGAGCTACCACTCAGCCTCCTGGCAGTACAATCTGTAGATGGCACAAATCTCATGGAAGTACAAGCTCTAGAAGACAATTTCCAGGTCTCTGTAGAGGTTAATGAAGTGCATATGAGCCTTAGTGACTTTATTTACTATATCAATTCAAAGGAAAATGTCTACGTAAGAACCAGGAATAATAAATACTAAAATTATAATAAATAAAAACCACTAAAAACACTGTCACTTTTTGTGATAGTAAGAATTATAGTTTTTTTTATGTTATATTGCCATGGAAATAACACTGAAACCCAAGTGCCTGGAGTGACTAATCAGAATAGTTATTACATATACTGTTAAAACCCCTTTCCAACTTCCCCACACCAGTATACATCATATCCTGTCAATCTGTTGGAAACCCAGGAGTCTTTATGACTCCACCCCTTTGGCCTGGTAGGCTTTTACCTCCTCACCACCAGGCTGAGAACAAAGACCCTTTACGTTAAGAAGACTGTTTAACCTTATATGTAATTACCATGAGGTCTAAATAGATATTTCATCACTCACATGTATGGTTGTGTTACACCAGAGCCATGTGTTAACACACGTTTCAGTAGCATGATAGCACTGTGATTTGGTTTCGTCCTTAATTGTAACTGTTTGTCCTTATCTGAATGTATAGAGAAAATCATCCATCCACCCATTCACCCTCCATTTGTTAAATCTACTAAACCAACATTGTCATAATAAACCTTAAAGAGCTTTTTAGATCCTGTGTTTAAATTTGCACAGATTAGATATTCTGTGGGCCAGCACAGCCAAATCTCAGACTCCTTTTTTCCATCCTAAAGTGCTGGGTTGTTTGGAACTGAAACCCTTTTTTGATGCCATTTTTGCTGGGTGGTCATAAAATGAAAAGACGCATTACTAGTATTTTAGCTGCATACCTTAAACAATGCAAGATTTTCATTCAACTTGACCTCTGACCTTGATCTCAAGATCAATGTCATAGACATTTGAACTTACCTGAGATTTTTAGTAGATCCACTTCATTTGAAAATCCTATGTTGTTTCAGTCTTATACTATCATGTTCACATTGCCCAGTGCCGACCCAACCAGCCGGCAGGGTGACAACAATACCCCGAGCTTTTCAGGCTAAGTGGGGAAAATTAAATGTGATGCTCCATCTTTTAATGCCAGTTGTCATGCTGCATAAAGCAACTAAGACTGAATGCATGAAGTTTAAATACAATCATTATGGGCGTGAATGTCATGTTAATTTGGGGATTTTAAGGATTTCTTTGACTTATTCCTTTTCCAAGGTGGAATGATTGTACAGTATACATCTTTAACGACTTAAAAAAAACAAGAACTGGATGCACTCTAATTCTCACAGGGTCAATAGTACAGATATTGGCTTCATACACTCACTTAACTTTTCATAAGTGGTGCTTAAGGTTCAAGAGTATCTTAACTTGACAAGGTCTGTTAACTTCTCATTAGTAATCTTGACTGACTACAACTGGTAGTTTCTCTTTGCAATATCAAAAGGATTTATTGGACAGCACTCATTGGATTGACCAATACTCAGAACATTGGGTAAGTGCAATAACTCTATGGAGATCCAAGAAAGGCAATGGTAGATTTACACAATTTGCGAAAGTCTGTTGGATTTCTAAACAACTGCAGATTCCAAGATCATCAGTTCAAACAAGTTTTTTTGAGTTGAAGTACAAGTTTTTCTGATGTGGGTATGGAAGAAGACCAAAAGTGTAATCCTCAGATGAAGAAATTGGTCAGGATGTTCAGGAACAACCCAGGAACCACCAAAGGTCAAGCCTGCCATGAATTGGAAAATGCTGGCACACCAGCATTCCTGTCCACAGTGTGACCAGTTTTATCTCCTCGAGGACTCAGAGGGTACCCACCAAAAAAGTATGGCAAATACTGCAAATATGTGATGTCTTGATAAATCAAGCAGGTATTTGAAGTTTACACAGCACCATTCTCGCATGAAAATATCTTAAAAGTTTCTTTTGTGACTCAGAAAGAGTAATATTTCAAATTCCGCCACTCTCTGTTCCTCCGCCACTACCTCATTTGAGTTTTTTTGGACAAAATGCATTCTGGGATACTGCATTTTGTAATTTCGAGCTGATTGGAGACCAAAACAGCCAATCAGATTGGCTGGTTTTGTGGCACAAATATAACGGTCACCATCATCATAATTTATTTATTTATATAGCACTTTAAAAACACACCTGGTAGACCAAAGTGCTGTACAATACTAATATGCACATAGTAATAAGAAAGAGTTGAACGCGCACAGGCAGAAATGTTGAGAGCGCGAGCAACACATTGCGAGCGAACGCAAATGCAAAACCTGAGCGAGAGGGGCTGCTATTGTGTGTGTGTATGGATAATAGCAAACACTGAAATACATTTTTTGCAAGCAGCAATGAATTTTGTTCACTCAAATTCAGCTTTTCTTTGCTCAAAATAAATTTCTCCTCAAAATGCAACACTTGCACCTGCAAAAAATTTTTTATGTGCGCTCAAAATAGTGGCACAAAAATAACGCCATAAAAAACAAGCTTCAAACTTGATTGAAATTTGCAGCTGGACAAGTCAGTTGCCTTCTGGAGAAAAATGTTATGCTCAGACAAGACAAAGATTGAGCTATTTAGTAAACGGACTGGTTCTTATATAGCGCTTTTCTACTCTTTCTCAAAGCACTTTAAAAAACTTGCCTTATTCACCCATTCACACAAGCACTTTTTTCAAAGCTTTTTCTACATAAGTGCATCTAACATTCACACTCTGATGGTTGATTTGTGGATATTGCCCAAGGATATTTGGCATGCAGACACTAGCAGCCAGGGATCAAACCACCGACATTCCAACTAGCAGATGATCTGCTCTACCCCCTGAGCTACACAAACAATTAGCCACAACAAGATGTATGTTTGAAAGAGTAAAGGTGAGAAGACTGCAGCGACTGTCAAGCATGGTGGTGGTAACACAATGCTTTGGGGCTGTATATAATATATATATATATATATCCACTTTGTGTAATATACCAGCGGTACTGGTATATTGCACAAAGTGGATGGCATAATGAAAGAAGAGGACAGGCAACCACTAGATCGTTAAAACTAACCAATGGGACAATGATCCCAAGCACACTTTTAAACTGGTTTTGGACTGGATACAGCGGGGATTGATTGGACAGGAAGTTATTCTAAGCTAATTATTCAATAGCATTGCTAGCCGCATGTTCCTGGTGAGATACACTGGACCACAGTGTGGAGTGTGCTACTCACGGCTGCACCCCAATCTGTCGCAGGTGGTAGAAGAGCTGCGGCAGGTGGGTCTGAAGCAGCCGCTCGAACTGCAGGCACAAAGACAGTATACCCTGCAGGAGCACACGAGAAACCACATGAAGTACATGCATGAAGTCAGAAGAAGAGAACGTTTGGATGTTGACTTTTAGCAAACACAAAATCTTACCGAGGGGTGGGAGGAAATGGAGTGCAGTCTGAAGAAGTATCGGATGTACATTTCCCTGAATACGTTGTACAGTTTGAAAGGCTCATTGTACAAGAAACACAAAGGCGCAACTGTGGGAGAAATTCAAATACACACTCCCTGTCACATCCTGCTTATACTGTCTCACTTCTGGAAAAAGCAGCAAGAGTACCGCTCATAATCACAAACATACTCACCGTACATTGAAAAGCCATGAAAAGGAATCACACCTGTTCAAAAAAGATATGCAAGTCAGTAAATTTCTTACACATAAACATCAGTTACATTTTCAGCGTGACAAGCCATATTGACTTTAGACTCCAGGTAAACTTTTTTTGTTTGAATGTGTGAATAATTGTGTAAATGCTGTGCTTCTGTCCCCTGTGATGATATAAGATATAAGATTTTCAATCTAACGTGAAGAAAAGCATTCGGTGACGACAATATTAAACTATATAGAGATGGTTTGATAAACAAATGGCGCCAATCGTCTTTATTTTCATGGATTTATAGGTTAGAGATCAGGGCAATGTGAGCCTAGCTGCCATACTAAATAAGAGTACACACCGTTGCCAGAATGTAGAACACTGACAAAGTATATAAGGAAGTTTAAACATCCAAAAGTACTTTGTATTTCACTTCAGTTCCTAATAACACAAACAGTAAAAAAAACACAAAAACTGATGAACACATCACTGGTAAACTCCTAAACACACTACAGTGGTCTCTCGCTATAACGCGGTTCACCATTCGCGGTTTCGCTGTTTCACAGATTTGTTTTGGTGCAATTTTGCATGCTTTTTTTTTGTAGTACAGCGCATTGTGTTCTGCGTCCTGATTGGCAGTAGACCATTGTGAATCAATCCCATGCCGTGTCTCCTGTCCAGTACAGAATGCGTTCAGCTTGTCAAATTTAAATAAATCTTCGATCTCTAGCAGTGTGACTCTGAAGTGCTGCACTGTGTGTTTGTAAGTTTTCTCCCCAACATACACAACAATGTCGACGAAACATTTTGCACCGTCAAAGGCAACCGCGGGTGTGTTTGGTTTCATTCTATATAAGACATATTTTTCTAAGAAGGTTTGAACTTTGAGAGTTTAAACAAGAGAGAAAAGTGTGAACATGTTCATGCCTGTTTGAGGAAAAGTGTATAAAGTGTCTAGTGAGGGGTTTTACAGCCTTAAAACATCTATAATAATTGTAAAAATAAAGTTGGCTACTTCACGGATTTCACCTATCGCGGGTTATTTTTGGAACATAACTCCCGCGATAAGCGAGGGACCACTGTACTCAGTTTGTACAAAATATCATGGAGGAATACGCTGGAAATAGTGGATCCATGTTGTAGTGCTTAACATAATCGGCTTAGGTCTCAATCACAGGGAGGCCAAGAGACCAATTGGCAACCATGTGGCAACTACTGGACACTAGGGAAAAACGTGTGTATTCAATAGCTATTTGTGAGTGGCTGCTGGCAGTGAAAACAATTTCATTGGCTGAATGCAGGCCTAGAGACCGGTCATGACCCATGACAACCACTGGATGCTAGGTAAAACTGTGTACTCTGCAACCAGTTGCAGAGTGGTAGCTATAGGAAAGTTAATCCCATTAGCAAAGCCATCTTACTTTTCTCTAATTTAACATGTAGATGAGCTGAGTCTGCAGTGAGGTAGTGACTTAAAGGAAGAAGTGTAATAAAATACATTTAGGCATGGCTGGGTTGTTTAGCATATTATTACATGTACATTTTGTAAAATTATATCATATTTTCACTTGTAATTCTCGCTGTTATCTTTACCACAGGTATATGTTGAATTCCCGTCTTCAGTTATTCATTTTTTATTCTTATAGTTAATCACTCCCTCAATAGATATTTGGCCCGTTACATAAAATATTGCTGAACAGAGAAATAACACTACCAGAACATGTGAATTAATATTAAAGCTCACCATTGGGAGGATAAACAACAGCACACTCCTCATCTCCCACTTTCCCTGTGAGACAGACAAGCAATGACATTAGCTTCTAATCTTTTAGTCAGTTTAACCACATGCAAGGCTTATCATGGAAATAAAAAATTGTAGCAGCTAACAAAGAGATTTTGACTTTCTTGAAAATAAAATCACCAGGATTTTAGTGAAAATACATTTAACAGTGTTTTGATTTGTTTTTCAATAATGGCATTTATTCAAATGACCTGGAAAATACAGACTACTGACCATACAGACATGCTCACCCCTCTGCATCCCACACTCGTCTTAGGTCAGGTTCAAAGAAATAAACACAGCTAACATGCAAAGTCATCGGTGTATGAGAACCCATGTTATACGTGTGAAGTGCCATTCCTCTGGCCTCTTGCCATGAAGAGATGAGTAACTGTGTATATTTGTCCTTAGCTAATAATCTCACCTTGGATGTATGACTTGGGAGGTGTGGCACTGTTGTATTTGAAGTGCTCCAGGACGGCCGTGTCACGGGAGAAACACAACAACACCTGGGAGGACAAAAGGGGTGGAGTTAAATACTGCGGACACGGAGTAAGACACATTTTCATGAACTGATTAAAAATGATGGTATCAGATAGTGGATTTAAGGTTTGCAATGC
Source organism: Neolamprologus brichardi (assembly GCF_056152115.1). Classification (NCBI taxonomy): domain Eukaryota; kingdom Metazoa; phylum Chordata; class Actinopteri; order Cichliformes; family Cichlidae; genus Neolamprologus; species Neolamprologus brichardi. The sequence goes on along the minus strand of NC_142106.1, from coordinate 33,433,909 downwards.
TTAAATTTCATGAGGGATGTATATAGGATATGTTCCTAATATGTAACAGTATCCCCGCCTGACAACCGGGGATAAAAGAGACGGCAGTTAATACTCTTATCTGCTCTGTGCTGGTGATGGCCTTGAGTGGCCCTGATTCCTCTTGGGTAAGAAATCTATTAAAGCAGAACATCTGGGGTCAGGGTTTCAGGATGTACTGAAGCAGGCAGTTACCGAGCCTTAAGTGGCTGCTTGTTTCACAAAAGGACCGCATGAGTGAGAGATCTTTCCATTACAGTCCAACTTCTATATATTTCTGCGAACAAATTTCATTTCCTGTAGCCACTTAAGCTGAATCAGCGCGGAAAAATAATCTCTAGAGAAAAGATGAAACCAGAAATTCGTACAATTAACTTGGCGGATGAGGACTGCAGCAAATCGTGGTTTGCTTGACCTTTGAGATTATTTGATGGGATGTCACTGTGGGACTACTTCTCAGGTCTAATTCAAATGCATTTTAGCCATCTTTTACCCTCTAATGCCAAGTCTATCACATTAGATGAGATGAGTTTTGTGAGTTTTTGAGACTTCTATATAATCAGCTTTCATACCCTCACCATTTCTACACACAGACAATAAAGCAGTCTCATCAGTGCAGTCACATTGTATGATTAGAACAGTGCTGTGGTGGAAAGTCTTTGACTGAAGCATAAAAAAACATCCAAACTCAAATCAAGACAGTTACATTTTTGTATTAAATGTCAATTTAATGACTTTAACAATGTCACGTGAATATATGTTTATCCAAAAGACCTGATGTGGATTTTTCCAGACGTATAAAGTTCAGTACAAATGTCTCGAGACAACCCTCAATTCTTTATATCTTACAATGGAAAAGGGAAATAGCTGCACTGATTTACTGAACCTCCAAATATACATGGAAATAGAGTATATGAAGGAAAAACAGAGTTTGGTATGACCACCTTCATTCTTCAACACAGCCTGAAAACTGAGCTTTCTTGTTGTTTAAGTATGTCACGTTTCTGGGGCTGTGGACCCAGCGTTTTAAGTTTTAGTTTATTTTGATGTTTATGTTTAAGTTATTAGGTTAGCTAAGTTCATTTGTTTATTAGATTCCTTGTGTTTTCTACCCCTGTATCTAAGTTTCTCTCGCCATTTATGTTTCATGTCGCGTGTTGTATGTTGTCAAGTTTGTGTTGCCATGTCTGAGTTCCATGCTGTTTCCTGTTTTATTGTGAAGGTCCCTGTCCTATGTGCAGTGCATCTAGTTTTGCTTCCCCTTGTCTCATTGGGTTTAATTTGTCCCATCTGTGTTCCCACCTGTTCCCCATCCCTTCGTTATCTCTCTGTGTACTTAAGTCCTCCTTTGTTTGGAGTCAGGTTGTCTGTTGTTCACATCATAGTTCCATGCATTGTTGCATCCAGGCCAAGTTTCGTGTTGAGGATTTTTTCATGCTTCTTTTTAGTTCACCCAGTTTAGGTTAATGTTAGTTTTGCTTCAGTTTGCCCTTTGTTTGTACCTTTGTTACCTGCCTCATTAAACGGCTCGCTTTTTCTTAACATTCAAGTTTTGTTCCCTGTCCTTGGAGTCTGTGAGCCTTTTTGTCAATCCATACAGTCTGCCACTGCCAGACTGTGACAAAGTAGTCTACAAGAATAGTTCTCCAGTCATCTTGAAGGACATTCAAAGCTCTTCTTTGGAAGTTTCTGCCTTTCGTTCTGTTCTCTGTCGAGATGATGCCACACTGCTTCAATAATGTTCAGTTCCAGTCTCTGGGCAGACTAATCCAAGACTGACAGTGATTCATTGTGTGGCTTTTTTATAATATGGCATAACATTTCTGGAAAACTCTAAACTTGCGTGTTCTCAAGAAGTAATTTCTGCTTACGTAGCTGCTCAAGAGCAACAATACGTGGATTATTTCATTGCCTAGTGAGTTTAACATTAGTCAACATTGACAGGAATACTGTAGCTTTGTTCATGTACCTATGTGTTCATCGGTTAAGCATTAGGGAGCATGATGGGCAAACAGTCGCTGAATAAACCGGTTGCCCAGTACATGCAAGTATTTATCAGCTGAGCACTAAAGGGAAACCGAGCAGTGAGTGCCAGTGAAGCTATTAATACAAGGTCGTATCCGCATCTGTGCTGAACAAGTAAGGCAGATAAAGATGAGCGTTGCTATTAAGTGACAGTTAGCTAAAACGAGTTTTAATGTTTGGCGCAATCGGTTTCTGGGTGACGTAGAAGCTCTTATCTCACAGGAATATGGAAGACACAACAATGACTTTGTTTAATCTGCAACAGTGTAAACAACTGAACTGTACAACAAGATAAGTGTAACAAATTGATAAGGGAGGCCACGGGCAGGTTTCAAGCCTTTAACTCTGTTGATAGAAGTTAGAAACATGTCAACAGATACAAAGTTTTAACTATGCTGAAATGCTAAACAGTAACAAGTTCCAAGCAAGCACTTCATTAATATTTGAGCTCAGGTCACAACATTTTTTGAAACACAACTCCTGGTATGGTAAGTAAACTGAGAAGAGACCCTACCTGATAGAGGAAATCTTCAAACACAAAGTAGTAGTCGTCATTACTGGCGGTGAGCTTCACATCCTGTCGGAGAGGACGTTTTGAAATTAAAATGATCTCAGAATGACGTAACGTTACAGATTATTGATGAGCACAGTGACAATGTAACTTACCTTATAGATAAGGTTGTCCACCAGCAGGTTATGCTGTATGACTCCTGCCTTTAACTGTTCATAATGCATCACATCCTGAAACAGCAGAGAGCCAACATGTTTAATGTCAACTTTCAGGCGGTTTCACATCCAGAATTCATAAATCGCATCGCAAACGTAACGAGAATATTCCCCCCATTTATTATTTAAAATATACCTCACTCTCTTTAACAGATCCCTCTAAGTCAACTTTATGCACTTTCTCTGTCTGTGACTACAGCAGGTTTGAACGAGGCTTCGCGCAGAGGTGACGTGTTTCCAACCGCATGGTTAAAATCAAGCGCGCCTCCGGTTTGAGACAGGTTATCATAAATGGACCAAAGAAAGAGCACCTACACAATGATCGGCAGTGAAGTGAGAGCAAAAACAGATGTTTCTGGGATTTTGACAGCTGAGCGAGGACACTGAAAACACTGTGGTAATATGGACAGCGTCAGCAAAAGATAGCTCTGACAACTTCTGCTAAAATACTTCAAGTTTATATGTCCTGCTGGTATGGAGTGGAAACATGGGTCACAGCAGTTCACTTTACAGGTTAGATTCGTGGATAGTGAAATAGATCTGAATTGGACACCACTCTACAAAACTTTAAAAATAAAGGATAAAACAATTACAAAATATCTCACTGTGTTAAATCAGGTGTAAAATGGTAAACTGTGATACAATAGGATCACAAAAAGAGCATGTTTATGACCAGCACTCAGGAAGTAGGGATGCAGCCTGGCTTTTACTACAAAGTCCTGCTGTTTATAGAGTCTGATTCAGCAGCATAAATACAAAGTGTGTTGTGTATACCGGTTTGTTTTGTTGTAAATAAATACTAAACTTTGATGTTTTTATGGTGATGTCAGCCTGCTATGGCGTCACCCTGTAGAGCATAGGTGTCAAACTTTGGCCCGCAGGCCAAATTTGGCCCGCAGCCTAATTACATTTGGCCCGCGAAGCCATACCAAATTACTATTAGAGCTGGCCTACTGGTATTATACAGCTAATATATATATTGTTTAGCATTAAGCTTTGCTTGTTCCATATTCAGTTTTCCAGCAAAACTTGTTTGAGTCCATAAGAAAAGATTCATTCTTATATCTGGAGGAAGATTTTTTTTTTCCAATAAATATTAACGTTAGCCCGCGACTTTGTTCCAGTTTTGAATTTTGGCCCACTGTGTATTTGAGTTTGACACCCCTGCTGTAGAGCGTCATATTGAAAAAATAATAAGCTCTCTCTGTGCTCCATCATATGATATATTACTCAATAGTGTTGAGTAGTGTTAGCGCTCAAGATCAACTTTGACCTTGGTCAAATGTTTAGCCCACCTAGGTACTCATGTCCGCCAAGGCCCAATATATTGTTGTGAAGATGATCCCAAAAACACTGTGGGTAATACAAAGTTTTTACTCTGACCTTGAACAGAATTTCAGCAAAACGAAATCAGCTCGAGCTGTTATTGGCATCTACCCTCACACAAAATTTGAAAATTATATCTTGAAAACTTTGAACGCTAGACTGCTAACAAACAGACAAAACAAACTGATTGCACACTTCCTCCCTTCAGGGGAAGAACAAGGTGCTGGAAACATTGCCCAGAGATTTAAGTCCATATTAACATGACAGCACCACGCAGCTCACCAGCACATCCCAAAGGGGCTCTATTAAACTGAGATCTGGTGACTGTAGAGTTGCTTTTGTCTTCCTGTCAGCTCAAAGCAGTCTGTCCATTCTCCGCTGACATCCAAAGGCAGAGAACTGCCACTCACTTGATATTTTTCCTTTTTCAGACAAATTCTTCCACATCCTAGCGACGTTTGTGTGGGGAAACTCCTAGAAAATCATCAGTTTCTGAAATAATCAGACCAGCTGTGGCACCAACAACCATGCAACATTTAAAATGACTTAAATCAGCCTTCTCCCTCATTCTGATGCTTGGTTTGAACATCAGCAGTTCATCTCGACCACATCTGCTGCCTAAATGCATTGAGCCGTTGCCGTGTGATTGGCAGAAATTAAAGAGATTCGAGATTTACACAAGTTGAACAGGTGTGCCTAATAAAATGGCCTGTAAATGTCTATATTTCAGCATCAATGACACCTCCACAGTTGTGCATGTGTGCCATTTGCACTAAATGCGCCACCACACCATCACAGATCTTGTTAACAACTGTTTACAAAGCTAATGTGTACTCTTCTTCAGTTACATATAAGATTTAAATGATTTGCACTTTGCATTATTTAGTTTAATTACACCGCGTCCCAAACTTGTTTTCAAAATTAGATTGGGACTATTTAACATTTATCAAAGCAACACCCAAGTCATTTGACTGAAGAGATTACAGTCTTCATATTAGATCTACTGAAAGATAATTCTAATTCATAATATACACAATGCAGACAATTTTGCACCAGCCACATTTATCCTGTCTGTAACTAACCAACTGTGACTGTTTAATGTGTTTGCCCTTGTGGTATCCAAAGCTGTGCTAACACTCTCCAGACCTCAGCAGGTTTGCCCACATAGCTCTCTCTAACGAATCAATCTCTTAATCACAAGCATTGTTTTTGCAACTTGCCACCAACATGAGACTCTGGATTGCAGCGTTTACACAGACCTCTGCCACACACACAGGCAGCCACGCTGTTTGTGCTAACTGTGCTACACCCCCCAGCATCTGATTATGTTAACGTTTCTACAAACAGTCCCAGCGAGCCGATAAGCAGCACACCAGCGAATGCACGGATTGTCTAGTGCAGAAATTGCAGTTCAGTTGGTGTTACACATCATGTGTTGGTTTTTAGTGCACGGTATAAATGCAAGGATGCAAAGTGTTTGATCCTGGTGCCGTTCTCCAGGGAAACGAATACACCTGAGGCCCAACGGCCCTTCAGCTCCAAACCGTTAAGCGTGAATATGGACGCAGCTGAAAATTTCCCCTTGTAGTAAACATGCCCTCTGGGAATCACTGCAGCTGTGTGTGCACGGCTGCTCTACTGCAAACACAGCCAGCTGACGGTGGCCACCAGAGTGCAACTCGGCCGTGTGTGTGTGTGTGCACAGTGTACTATACCTGTGGCTGGTTTGTGGCGTTAAGGATGAGGGCCCACAGGTCTGCCCGGAGCCCGGTGGGGCAGCCCTGCCTGCTGTACTGCTGTGCTGCTGCGCTATCCTCCTCCATAACCACTACACAAGAGACATAAAGACAAAACAGAGAACGGGTGCATTGCACATCTGTTATTCACCTTAGGACCAGGCGTCCTTCGCCTGGCTATTCCCCATGAAACATTCAGAAAGAGGGTTTAAAAAAAATTCATGAAGTGAAAAAAAAAAATCACAAATCTGGTTAACTGTGACACATTTCTGACATTTGACAGACTAAATGACAGAAGAATACAAGAGATAATAATGGATTACATAAAAAAAAAATTAGTCATATTCCAGAAGCAAGAATTTCAAATGATGTATTCTTCTTCTACACATGAGTTGGATTTGTGTCGGTATTTGTAATTGCTGTAAGAGTACGTCTTAACATTCAATGTAAATACACGAATGTTATTTGTGGCCCAAACCATCACAACTCCACCACCGTGCTGACAGATGTTATGAGGTGTTTGTGCCGATATGCTGTCTAAATATCTTCACGTAGGTCTCGTCTGTCCAAAGCACATTGTTCCATAAGTTTGTTTAGATGCACCTTTACAAACCTAAGCCATGCTGATATGTTCTTTTTATAGAGAAGAGGATTTCTCCAGTTATTTGCAGCCTTGGGGCGTCCACTCCTGGGAAGCTCTGCTGCTGTCATGAATGTTTTCCACTTGTGAATAATCTTTCTCACTGCTGAATGATGGACTTCAGATTGTTTGGAAATTACTTAGTTACTGTTAAATAATGACACAGTGTAAAATGTGCTGTTGTGCTGTATTTAAATTCATTCAAGTCCTCCTAAGGACCAGAAGATACGCTTTAGTCCTCATACCTAAAACCTTAGAATTAAAAGAGGGTCTACTTTCTTTTTCAATTGGCTATATGAAGGTAAAACAGTAGACTGGAGGAAGAACACATGTATGTATATGAACAACTGGAGGAGAAAAGAGTAGCAGGCCTAAAAAAAAACAAAAATAACTAAAGCAGATGAAAAGTATCTGAAAGTCATGTCCTTAAAGAGCTTGAAGAAATCTTAAATAAAGCAAAGACCTGACATAAGACGTTCCTATTGTCCTAGCAAAAACAAATAAATGAAGGGTGGCTCACGACTGTATACAAAGATATTCAAAATATTCAACATTTATTGAGAATTCTGCAAGAATCCTCGACAAGTAGCACAAAAATGAAAAGACTGAGTGTGGAGGATGTTTTTCTCCTCAAAAAAGTGTATAAACATCAAAAATATTAACAAAGACATTCCCATCATTTCTGCGTAGCTTTCCAAGAAATCACTCAGGCACATGCTGGAAACAAACTCTTCAACTTCCCCATTCTGCCCTAAATCTCTGTTGTGACAGGAGCCAAAAACACACAGCTCTTGACTTAAGGTGCTGGCCAGTCATAACATAAACGAACACGCTCCTCGTTTCCTAAATTTCGTATTCGAGTGCACTTACTCCTTCGTCTGGACCACGAGGCGCAGCTTAGGCACAGAGGCGTCGTGGTTGTGTAAATAAACTACTGCCTGTGTTTGTAAGACTCTTGTTGGCTGATATCTGATTTTGCCCGTGATACAGGTGGTGTTGTTACAGAGCAACGAGCTAACAGTTAAAGTGTTACCAATCTGAATGCTCGTGCTTCCACTCAGAGGTGGCAGCCATTCACTGAGTCACACAAATACTTCCCGTTAGAGGTTGGCGCATCGATCCAATTATCGATATTGTTGATACAACGCTGGCATTGGTACTGGATCAGTACTACTGAGATAGGATGGATACATGGTTTCCTTTAGAGACAGACGCAGGTTGTAGGTTAAAAGTATCAATATTAGTAGTGGCAGTACTAGCCCTGTATTTTCTCTTGGTATTAGATCAAAACATACAATATCTCACAGCACTACTTCTCAGGACTCTTTCTGAATCACACTTTCTGCTTGTAACTCTTGTGCCTATTTTGGGGCTTCCATAAATGGGTCACAGTTGATATAATTAGATTAGTTTTGAAAAGATCTCCATAAAAAGGCTCTTAAATACAAAAATTAGAAACAAGACTGTCTGCTCATCAAGTTTCTGTGTCACATTTGGAGTTATACTTTACAAGTCTTAAAAAATGACGAGGTAATGACATTCCTGGTTGCCTGTTAGGACACTTAAGCTGCTACATATTTGTACTTAGCATAGAGGAATGTATGGGCAAAAATGGAATTTAAAGCAAATATCCTTGTTTTTTGTTGTTTTCTTAAGAGAAATGTCATGTTATATTCATTGAAAGGACACGTATTTCCTTCCTTCCCTTCCCAAAAGACAAACAAACTGGTACATTCTTGACCAATAGGATGTGGATTTACACTACATTGCCAAAAGTATTCACCTGTCTGCCTTCACGCGCATAAATGAAGGGTCTGAGGGTCATCCCATTCTTAGTCGATGTGGTTTAATATGATGCCGGTCCACCCATTGCAGCTTCAACTCTTCTGGGAAAACTTTTCGAAAGGTTTAGGAGTGTTTATGGAAATTTTTCACCATTCTTCCAGAAGCACATTTGGAGGTCAGACACGCCTCCACTCTAATTCATCCAAAAAGGTGTTCTATTGGGTTGAGGTTAGGACTCTGTGCAGGCCGGTCAAGTTGTTCCACACCAAACTCACTTATCCATGTCTTTATGGACCTTGCTTTGTGCACTGGTGTGCAGTCATATTGGAACAGGAAGGGACCATCCCCGAACTGTTCACACAAAGTTGGGAGCGTGAAATTGTCTAAAATGACCCCTCCACCAATCGTCCATCCGAAGGTTCAGTCACACCACATTGACGTTACACCACTTCATCTGACTCTTTGCATTGCACTTAGTGACGTCAGGCTTGGATGCAGCTGCTGAGCCATAGAAACCCATTCCACGAAGCTCTCTATGCACAGTTCTTGAGCTAATCAAAGGCCGCATGAAGTTCGTTGGTCCGTCACTATTGATTCTGCAAAAGTGGGCGACCTCAGCGCACTATACACTTCAACCTAGGTGAGGTGTATAGTGCGCCTAGGTGCTTGATTTTATACACATGTGGTCATGGAAGTGTTCATTAAAACACCTGAATACAGTCATTTTGGATGGGTGAGTAAATACTTTTGGTAATTTAGTGTACAATGAACAAAATCTCATGAAGAAAATAGAACTCAACAAACCATTTCCACAAAAAAAAAAAAAAAAAAAAGGAATAAAAACAAGAACCAAACACTGACCTTTTTTTCCGATTTGCACATACTCGTTTTCAAACAAGTCTGTACAGGAACGAGAAAGAAAGAACAGATTCATCAGTGGTGCTATCTGCTCGATTTACAAACAGACATGCTGGATTCTATTTCAAGCCTGAACACCAAAGTGTAACAATGTCGATATGTGGCCTTAACCGAGATGTTGTTTGAGAAATCCCAGACGGCCCTTGTGGCACAAGAAAGGAACAAGGACTGATATGAAGTCCCTGTGGTATATACACCATTAAAGCCCTCTGTTCATTAGGTAAACACATTTATTCTAGAGTATTCTTTCTTAATCACAACCAGAAATGTGTTTAGGTCTGGTATTAAAATGCTGCTGAGTGATAATTGTAATTATTCAGATCTAAGCTTGCCTACAAATTATGGATTTTATAGGACAAAAAGTCCTCTGGAAGTTTTTAAAACTAATGAGCCTCTGATTCTGCCAAACGGCTGACACAGCGCTGTAACACGGAGCTTCTTTTCCTGACCCTACAACCACCAGCATGTTATCGTTACAGTTTGAACATGTCTTTTAGGGCATGATAACTACCAAGCTAAGTATCTGTTATCAGTCTTCTCATCCTTCTCCTTCCAAGAAAGGAGTAATACCTGGATGGATGAGTGCGTGGTCATCAATCCCCATCTGTCCACTGGTCAGGTTCAGCTCTGAGTAGGCCTCTCTCTGAGAGTTTAACACAACAGACACAAAACGCATGAATAAATGTCAAATCTATTCTTCTTTCAGTTCAAAGAACACACTTCTACCTCAATGCAAGACGTTTTTATTAATAAACACAAAACATTGAAGAAAAAGAAATATATTAAGAGACATTATTGAGACACCCATGACTTCTTTATATTTTGCTTATAAGGCAAGAGTGATGAGTTAAACAAAGACGAGTAAAACAATGAGTTATGAAAATAAGTGATAAACAACACAGCTATTAGTCAGGATTTAATAGCTTGAACAGCAGTCAGGGAGTTTCACTGCTGCATAATGACAAAAAGCTATTTCCCCTTGTTCAGAGTTTGCTCTGGGCACCACTACCACTGAGCTAAGAGGCCTCTCTGGGCAATACTGCTGTAGAATATCAGTGATATTCAGGTTGAGAAACAGCTAATAAGCCTTTAAACTGGCAGCCAGAGACTTAGGAATTGGAGTGATGTTAGCTATCCTTTGAATAAGCTGCTGGTGTCTGATCCCGCTCACAGGTTTTTCCAAATCCCCATGACCCACAAACATGTGAAGTGAAGTGGGGAGGAACACAGATCCCTACCAGGTGTGGGATGTCCCTGACATTGAGAGGAACCTGGATGAGTCCCCAGTGACTCCTGACGCTGATGTCCTCGCTGCTATCGTGGTTGGGGTTCCGCAAACCGATTAGGACCTGTTTAGACAGCATTTATGTAACATAAAGGAGTTCAATCCTGATAATAGCAGTAAAAAACAAGGCGAGGAATGTGCTTACTTCCAGAAAGTCTTTCGGAGCATAGACAGGCCTGAAGCGACTCAAATCTGCAGCGATATAAACACGTAAACAATCTTTACAATGCGTTATGTAACAGAAGTCAAAAAAGCCATTTCTTTGCAAACTTAATTTATCAACTTCAACTTAAACACACATCTATGCACATTAAAGGCCAGCTCTAAGTGGAACTTCTGTCCACCGTCTTCATAGCACCGCAGTAAATTCCAGTCCTGTGTCATCCTCAGAACAAGGCCGGATTAAGGCTTTGGACGAGAGGAAGGGGTGCTGCTGGTTATCTCCCTACCAGGAGTCTGGACAGCTTCTAGATTCACGATCCAAAATGTTTACAGCCGAAGGACGGCACATCCTAAATGTTATTATACACCACTGAGCACTGATAGCACTGTTAGGACACGAGATTAGGGTGTTCTTTGTAAACGCGGTGGCCTGAAGTCAAAGTGGTACGTATCTTCTGACAACAATAAAAACTCTTTTTAAACAACAAAAATGAATTCATAGCACAGGCTCAGTCGTCTATGGGGAGGCTTGGCAGCACAATTCCAGCGTGTGTTCTGCAAAAAGCTACACTGTGCGCTATGCAGATGTTACAGAGCCCGAGTGCCTTAGAAAGCCTTGGCTGCATTAGCGCAGCTTAGGAAGCAAACACGGAAGTGGCAGATCTGGTTTTGAGATGTGCTAAGCTGGCGATAAATACAGCAGCTCCTGGACGCATCAACACTAATCTATCATAAAAGGCAGATTGCTCGAGGCCAAATCTCCTGGGTAGTGTCTTGAGACCTGGTTCATCTGTGCCCATCTCGTTCCATTTGTTGGTGAGCTCCTTCTGCTCCGCCGCGGGCCTCTGTGGAGCAGGCGGAAAGACAAGATTTCAACAAACAAATGCCGCACATCCCGTCTTAAAAATGTCACATCAGTATTGCGTTCGAAATAATAAGTCATAAATACAATCGTGCCTGTGCAGAAGCAAGCAGTAAAACTGATAAACAGACTCCAAACAACACAGTCTGGATATCGTCAGTTAAAAAAGCTGCTCGGGTTTAGCCGCAGCTCATAGCTCAGTCGGCTCAGGGTTAAAATCATGCAGGGTTTTCAATTTGTTACATTTGCAACATCTCTAGAAAAGATGTTGCAAAATAAAAACAAAAAACCCTACAAACTAAAATCTATAAACTTGGCTGTGATTGTCAATGTTTTAGTTACCATGTGAGCCAGAGGCACTCCAAGCTCTGTGCTCATGCTGTTCAGGCTTTTGAGGACACGCTTCTCCCAGCTGGCCTGTGTAAGAGACACACACATGCGCACACCTTAGTGATTTAAAAGTGAATTTGGCAGACAAAAATGATAGGAGTCAGAGAGAAGTGGAGAAAATGAGGAAATAAAAGCAGACGGGCCGACCTGTGCCTTGCGCATGTAGACCAGCGGCTCTTTGAGATGCTCCGGGGGAGCTGGGGGATGCCTCGGGGGCAGCTGGCTGGAATAAGCAAATGCAAGTAAGACAACGTTGCCGACTGACACACAAATAACACCACTGTGTTTTTTACAAAACACTTACAGCTTTGGGGAAAAAATGAAGCCGGTCATGGCACAAAGAGCATCTTATTTTGAAAAGAAACACATCTGAAAGGAGGAAACTGTCAAACAAAAGGGAAATCTTACTTTTTTTTTCCCCCTTTACAAAAAGCAGGCAGTCAGTCTCCATTAGAGCCCCACAAATGGAGACCAGATGAGTCAGAAGACATCTCCAAATGCACAACTGTCACGCCCCCCCCAGCTAAGCCTGCTCAGGGCATGCCGAATGATTCAAGGTCTCAGAGCGTTAAACAACGTTCACCCCAATCTAAACACCTACAAGAGTACATAGCGCCAGAAGAAGGAGCCATTAGTCACTGTTATATGTCACCCTCTAAAAGCAACGTATTAAGTCCTTGTTTCAGACTGAGCCTAAGGAGAGACAGTCCGGTGCTCTTCGAGATAAGTGAGTGCAGCACACGTTTCCGAGCTTTTTACGGAAGACACAAAAAGGCCTCCAGCCAAACTGAGATTTCAGATAAAAAGAGTGCATAAATGTGGATAACAGTGGAGGGATTGTTAGTCTTTAACGTTCAGGGAACAATGGCTTTTTAGCTACAATAACAAACACAAATAATAACAAAACAAACCAATAACACTAAGAGGAGCCAAACTTGTGCAGGAGAGAGCAACATTTCTACCAAATTAAAAAAAACCCTGCATTAATCACCTTTAAATAGATAGTAGTGTACCAGCTTTATTATATTGTGTTATTATATTGTGCGTGTTGTATTTATGTGTAAACAAGGTGTAGAATGAGATGAATCTATAACATTAACGCAGTCTGATGTTGGGTTACGTAACCAGTCTCTTCCATGAAGCCGTGCCCGTGTTGTTGTGCGCGCTCTGAGTCACTGCACGCTCCTGACCCCGTTCTCCCTCTGCTTCTGCAAGTAAACCTGGCTCCACTCACTCACACGTCTTCATTATTTCCAACTTATTTGGAAACCTTTTCTTTAAAAAAAAAGAAAAAAGCAGCGACTTTCTGCACAAACCTTTGTCATGGTGCTGGACTTTATTGAGTCTCCTACTTGTTTCGATTTTGATCATTTCCCCACTGTCTCTTGGATTCTCTTTTTTCTTCATGACTTCTCTCATCTTTCGTGTAACTGCTTCCTGTTGTGTTTTGGTAATTGTTTGTCCTTGTGCGTCTTCCTCTGCCTTGACTTCTTGTGTTTGTCTTCCCTCTGACTCCCCGATGGTGTTTTGTCTGTTTTGTCATCTGCCTGACATCCTTCCTTTGTGACTGTCAGCCTCACCTTAATTTGATCCAACCTTGTCTGCTTCTATAATCAGCTCTCTGTTTACATTAAGTCTTCTATAGATCATCTCTATCCCCCTAATGTGTTTCAAAGACTTGCCAAAGACTTCAAAGACTTTACCCGACTATTCTCGAAAACATTTGCTACTCTTCACAAAAGAAGGTTGCCATCACTGCCCTGCAAACACTTTGCATTTATTTTATTGCAAGGCAGCTGACATAAACATGAATGAGCCAATCAACTGTGAATGAAGGTACTTGTGACTTCAGTCTACTTGTAAATATAGGTGAAGTTAAAAAACAGCACTGGTGTCATGGCAATTTGCACCTTGACCAGATGCGTTTTGTAGTCATCAACAAGCTTCAGGTATAATTCTGGCTGATATTTGATCGCTCTTCTTGGCACAACTGGTAGATTTCATTTAAATTTCTTGGTTTCTTGGCTTTTAAGTGTAGTCCACAGATTTTCAGCAGTGTTGAGGTCGGATTTTTGAGAAGGCCATTCCAGCTATTTAACATTAGCTTGCTTTGTCCGCTCCAAAACCATATGTTCTTAGGATCTTGCCCTGTTGGAAGACCCAGTTGTGTCCAGGTTTCAACCACGTTGTTGATTTCAGGTGAAGTTGGAGAATTTGGAGGTAGTCCTACTTTCTCATTATTCCATCCACTCTGTGACGGCAAAAACATTTCTCCAGAAAGTATGTGGCCTGTCCACGCATGTAGCTGCTAATTTCAGTTGGACTTTCCCAACTTGTCTAAATCTACAATTCTCCTCCTCAAATCTTCACTGAGTTCCTTGGACTTTCCCAGTGCTCTGCGTATTGTTCAATCCATGGAATGGTGTCAAATAAATCCTTTTTGTGCTACAAAGAGAAGTGACCAGTTGTAGTCGATCACAATCACTGGTTGACTACAATGATCAACCAGTGATCATTCGTTAATAGGCCTTGGGTTTGTCAAGTTAAAAGACACTGTAGAATCTTTAGGAGCACTTTTTAAAAGATTAAGTGAGTGTATGTATATATTTGTATATATTTGAGCCTGCAGGTATACTTTGAACTTGTGTGGATTTATGGAAGCCTGTATCCACCAGTAAAAGAAACAAAAAAAACCAAAAAAAAAACAACAACTATTCATAACTCGAAATTTCGATTTATTAACTCAAAATGAAAAAACAAAAAAAGTAACTCAAAATCTTGAGTTAGCGCTGCCAATCAGTAATCTACGTCGTTTTCTTGTTACCTGGAAGGATCTAGCGTAGAGGAATGCGCACTCAAAACCAGATCAAACATATTGGCACTTTCAAGAGTGCGTTTGCTGATAGTAACGCCATGTGATTTAGTTAATAACACAAGGATTTCATCATTTGTGAAGCCATGCTGAAAATAATCAGCAATTTGTGCATTTATGACTGGCTGTAATGCACGATTTGATATCGTCGTGTTGGTGTTGTTCCCAGATCAACATAGTAAATGTTTTTCCAGGATCAACATTGCAAGTGACCAATCAGAATGTTGTGACGTCATACTTTTGTGACTTCGGGAAAAACCGCCGTAAAACAAAAAACTGTACTTAAGCTGCGAGAAACCGCCTCTGTTTGCCGATCAACGGACCCTGACCCTGACCCTGACCCTAACCCTTTAATAAACGCTAAGCAGAATTGATATTGTCCTTGCAACATTGGAATTTCATAAATGCACGAATGGCACGAAGAATAACGTTACAACAATGTGATTGGTCACTTGCAATGTTGATCCTGGAACAACATTTATTAAGTTGTTCCAGGAACAACACCAACACGACGATATCAGATCATCCGGCTGTAATACTGGTGGCTTAGGTGCAGCATTTGTAGCTGAGGGCTTCAGCTTCCGGGTAACAAAGAAATTACGTTATTCACGTAGATTACTGATTGGCAGCGCAAACTCGAAATTTTGATTTATTAACTCAAAATTTTGAGAAAATGAAGTCAAAATTTTGATAAAGATAACTCGAAATTTTGAGTTATGGATACGTTTTTTGTGTGCCAGAAACGGGCTTCCATAGTAGATTAGATCAAATTAAAAATTAATTCAAACTTGTACACCCACTTTTTGTTTTAAAGTATTCTAAGATGTATGCTGTACAATCATACCAACCTGGAAAAGAACAGTTCAAAGAAGTCACTGAAACCCAAAATTTCCATGAGATTAATTCCCGTGATTAGTGGATGTCAACTTTTAACCACCACTGTACTTTCCATTAGAAGTTAGCAACACCTTTACAAGATATTGGAATAATCGGTGTACTACATTTTTAAACAGGGAGTTTTTGGCGCCATCAAGCCAAAAGATACAAAGACAGGATTTCTGGTCTAGGTTGTCCAGGTCTTCTGAAGCAGTTTCCCAATGCTAGCATCTCCTTCACTGGAGGTACACGTAATCAATCATATAATCAAGAATAAAGAAACATGCCCTACTGCATTGTGGGGTGTTTGTCAAGCAGCCATATACACAGATATCACAAGAAATTTTACCCAAAGACGTCAATAAATCAAATTTAGCAATCATGATGAATAAAATCATTTGTATTTGATGGCTTTTCACTCTGTAGATATACAGAGTGATTGTGTCCTGATTCCTGACTACATTCATGTGTCTTTACAGCATCCTCTGTGTGCCTGATAATGAAGATGATGAAGACAGACTTTCACATGTCACATATTTGCTGTCATATGCAGATACCAAAGTTTAACTATAGAATCTGGGAAAACTTTATTTTTGTTTATTCCTACTTTTCTGTGAAGGAAAATGAATCTTCCATAGAAAAAGCAATAACCCCTTTGAAGTCTATCAGCAACCATCAGTAGGCTGATATTAGTCAGCAATACACAGCAGTGACTCAGCAGATCGAGCCGTGCATCTTTAGTTTGCTAGGAGGAAAAACAAATTAAAATTTCCACTATATCTAATAAGCTAATCATGAGAAGAGGTTTACAAATTTTCCATCCCTAATGTGTAAGCATTCAGTTTCCATCTAAACTGAAATGCACAGATATCCTCACAGAGGCTATTAGTACATGTAAATGTTTATTTTGACAGCCTAACATTATTTAATTTATAAATGCAGAGATTTTTCCTGGCTCACAACGAGCCTTTGACAGGTGACTACACACATAAGCACGACTGGCCCGCGTGGAGGACGCTCTATCTGATATTTACACTTACACATCTGCTGTTTTCTGGAGGCATTTTGTTTGTTTGTTTGTTTGCTTTTAATGTATTTTAAGCTAAAGTAAATGAAATCCCCAATTTAGAAAAAAAAAGGATAAAATAGTTCTGTTTTTTTTTTTATTATATACAAGAAAAAACTGTTTACTTTAAAGAGGCCAATGCATTTTTCTCTGTTTTGCCTATTTGTTTTTGTTTTTTTAACAGTTTTATGCTCAAGCAAATTGAACACATTTCAAAATATCTATTTTAAAAGATATTATGGGCATCAGTTTAGCTCACTGGTTGAGTAGGTGACCATTTTACTATCATCCTGGTAAAATTCATCTCGGGAAAAAGCTCAAATTCGATACAAAAAAAATTCAAATTAAGTGCGCATGTTAGACATGGATGAATGCTTGAAGCCATGATGAGTTTTTATAGAGTGATACCAAACGCAAGCATGGCACAAAACTAGCTTTGAATCATTTTGAGGCTGAGAAAGCCCAAACACAATGACTGTCATGCTTGAGTAAATTCAACCCCACTGTGTGTGTGTGTGTGTGTGTGTGTGTGTGTGTGTGTGTGTGTGTGTGTGCAGTGCTTCTTCATGCATGGACAGCTTTACACCAAATGTCACTTACATGTGCAGCTCTCTGTACACTGCATTCTGCAGCTTTCTTTCCCAGCCTGGAAAACATTGGAATTTATTATTATATGTTATAATATTATTATCACTAAACAGACAAGAGACAACAGCTTAATTATGACTTTGTGAGAAGAGATTTCTTGCAGCTTGCTACCTGATGTTTTGAGAAAACTGCGGACGTCCTCTTTTAGAGACTCCAGTTTTACGTCAGGCTGGTGTAAACACTCCTGAAAACAATGGGGACATGGGGAAATCAATGCTTCACATTCTTAGACATTATGTGGCCTGGATGCTGTGGTTTTAGCTAAAGGTGAGCTAGAAGCAGAAGCACCGTGTCGTTAGCCACATGCTAGCTCACTCACTTTGGCTTGCCTCTCTATCTGAGAGTGTAAATGGCTTCCTCTGAGCCGCTGGATGATCTGAGCGATGGTCAGAGACAGCTCGATGCCCTCGTCCATCCTCCTTCTGGTCAAAGCCCGTTCAGTTATGCGTCTGAAGCCGAGCGGCTCGCTTCACTGCGGCTAAACTGTCAGCATCCAGCAGCCGCCCCCTGCAGAGGTTACTTAGCAACTGAGGACGGGCTGCGTCTCTGCAGGGGAAACAAGAACCACACACATTAGTTCCGACCTCAGAAAATAATTCCGAGGGTACCTTTGCTTTCTTTTTTCTTTTTATCACCTCTCCTTTTTAGAACACATTATGGAGGCTTGTTTCTGAAAAACTCATTTTTTTCCCATCCAAATGTCAAAATTTCTAGTTAATATCTCTATATTTTGGCTTGATAACTCGAAACTTATATTTTATTGTACTATCAAAAATATTGATTTAAGTATAGAGAGAGAAATGTGAGATATTATCCAGATATTGAGCTTCTAAACACAAACAAACCTTAGAAGAGCGCCAACTCTAATGATTAAATGTAATAATAATAATAATAATAATAATAATAATAATAATAATAATAATAATAATAATAATAATAATAATAATAATAATAATAATAATAATGAGGCAGAATATTTTTTGCCACGTAGATACAAACATATCCAGTTTGTCCAGTCACCTCCTCTTCCTCTTCACTACTGCTTCAAAAGTATCTGGTTTGCAGCCAATCACAGCCAGCCTTCCTGATCACTTTATTCAATCAGCTCATCACAACCGAGTGATAGAAAATCTCCAACACTGTGCTGCACACACTGAAGGGTCTCTCTGCGGCTGACCTTTGTGCATCTTTGTCATGGATGCCATTGATCTGTGGTATACCAGGTACTTGTATCATAAAAACACAGTTATCATAACTGAGTAAGTCTAAGGTGTTTATCAAGTGTGAAGCACTATTTCGCATGGATACTTATTATAGCCTTACTGAGAAGTGGTAAGGCTAGTATAAGTGAAAATTGGTTCTTCTTCTTGATTGTGGTTATTTAATTGTCTGGAAAACAAAACAAAACAAAAATACACATTAAAACATCATGGGCTTAAAATGTAGTCTTATTCAGGTTTGGACTTGTCAAGCTGACTTTGACTGAATCACGTCAGCAATTCTTCACAGGAAAACCCCCCTGAGGCCCTAACAGGAATTCACACAAACTATGCCTTGTGTGTGAGCAAAGTGTTTACACTGCGTGAGGTTCTGAAATCTCACTGATGACAAAAGATTTCTAAAATTAATTTTTTTAAAAATTAAAAGGCAAACACTTTTTAAAATAATGAGAATAAAACTGAAACTGAAAACAATAAAAACAAAAATAAAATAAAATAAAACTTTGCTGGTTAGGATTTCTATACATTACCAAACATGAAATAAAGCCATTATAAAGCTTCTCACACAGTGATACGTCATGTATTACTATCACACTACAGTTGATTTACACGTGTTTGAGTTTGTAATAAACGAGCATCTCTGTCCAGACTAAGCAAACCTGCTCTGCATGAGATGTTTTTGAATGCGCTCCATTAATAAACTGCCGAGGGTCATGATTCTGGAGGATAACTGAAAATGACCCAAATGATATAACGGCACCTGTTTAACCGGAGGTGAAATAGAAAAAAAATCTTCATGTTATTAGCTGTGGTCTCACATCTGGCCAGATGCACCTGAGGTAGCCTATTAGTTCTCTGCTTTTGGCACAGAGGGTCTCACATCTCTTTGTGTCGAAGTGGCTTTAAATAATAACAGATTCCAGCAGAAACCCACCCAAAACAGCACCAACTGTTTCTGAGAACCGTGGACAGCTTTTTTTCCGAGAGGGTTCTCGCTCGCTCGCTCTCTCTCTCTCTCTCTCTCTCTCTCTCTCTCTCTCTCTCTCTCTCTCTCTCTCTCTCTCTCTCAAGAATTTCATCAAACAACTCCCAAGAGTATAATTATGACTTGTCTCTTCTTGTGTGAGGGAGTGAAACAATAGCCAGTGTGACTGACTTCTAAATATTGGAGCTGTCGATAACGACAGCCTGCTCCTCCACCCGCCAGAACAACTCAAACTAGAGTAAAAGGTAAAAGAGCTTCTCCAGTCTTGCAGTTCCACGGTGAAATTCGGGCGGGGGGTCGTGGGATATATGGATAGCCCACGGCAGGTGAAGGACTGCGATTCGGTGCATTTTAATTTTTTGACGTTTTGGCTTCAACTTTCCTCCAAATGAGCCGGACTATAATCTATCAGCCCTTCTTATCTCTCCCTCTCTCTCTATCAGTGTCATGGTTTGACACGTGGTGATTTAAAGAAAAGGAGGAGGGGGGGTGTCCAAAGAGGCGGGCTGAGCTTTCAAGAGCGAGACCCTTCCACATGCTGTCAGGAGTTGGAAACGTGGAGCACCAGAGGAGCGCAGCGCGCCACGCCGAGAGCGCACGGGAACCTGTAGAGAGCAGTCCTGCTCTTATTATCTTCATTCCCTCTACTTTTTATTGCCTCGTTAAAATAAGGTGATAATAATAATAAAATCACTATGGATGCTTAGTATTTCTCCGTGCAAATACCCTGGAGCGTTTTTCTTTTCTCGAAGGAGCATTCCGGTTGATGTTCATATGACTGATTTCTACTCGAGGCTATAGGAGAAACTGCGAAATGGAGACGTTTACAATCCACGACATGCTGATAAACTCCACGGACCTCAACAGGATTTTGTGCAGTTTTGGGATCAAGAATATTTCCGAGTGCGAGAGCGAGCAAGACATCTTACCAGAACCCAAAGGTACAGCGACTTTATCCGCCAGCAAAATGCCGAGGAACATCTTGTGCAATTTTAGACCACTCCATTCAAAAGTCCGATGTTCCTTTTTTTTTTTTTAACATTTATTTATTTAGTGGCTCAAACCGCGTTTATTCTACTCGGGCTTGTACTGTAAGAGCGACTGCTTTTGGGCATTTTTCGTGCGTCAGTGCGCATTACGCATATGGCTCAGGTCCTTCTCAAAGCTAATGTAGTCCGCTGTATGTGAGTAGTGACACATAATGCTGTCACTGCTCACTGAGTCCGCATATGTCAAATGAACTGAACTATCTTTGTGCACTTTGTGGACTTAAATAGGGACCAAAGACGCATCAGTGGCGACGTTGTTGAGGCTAAAACCCCCAAAATGAATACAAATCCTGAAGATATTCCAGGTCTCTCTGTGGTTACAGCCTAAATGCATATGAGTGGCTATTTTATAAACATTATGGGGGATTTTAGCATACGGGCTGTGCATTCATTTAAATAAATGTAGAAACTGGTATCTGTGTGCGTGTAAACTCGTACTGTGCCCCACTTCCACAGACATCAACCAGACAGTGCGGATCGCCCTCTACAGCCTCATCTTCCTCCTCAGCGTGCTGGGGAACAGCCTCATCATCGCCGTCCTGGTCAGGAACCGGCGCATGAGGACCGTCACCAACCTGTTCCTGCTGTCTCTGGCCGTCAGCGACCTGATGGTGTCCCTAGTCTGCATCCCCTTCACCCTTATCCCCAACCTCATGAGGGACTTCATCTTCGGCAACGGCATATGCAAGCTGGTGATGTATTTCATGGGTACGTGTCCTCCGCGATTCTTCATATTAATCGACAGCCCAAGTTGTTTATTGTTGTTATTGTTAAAACTTGACTATTTTAGTTGATTTAATCAGTTAAAATATGTCCAAATGCGTCTGAATGAACTAAATAAAGTTTCACGCCAGTGCACATCTGGCCTCCAGTTCAAGGCTTCCTAACATGCCGCACAAACATGACCCAGTTCCCCAGCTCTGTGAGTTATTATCGTGTTTTGAATTGTGTTGGTAATGGAATCATACAGATGCTAATTAAAGTAATCTGAGGGCATGTCCAGAGCCCGGTTCATTTCCCTGCATTTTCAAATCCTCCCGGAGCTTTAATGAGAGTCAGCTAAAAACAAACAGCGTGGCTCAGAGATGTTCAGACACGCTGAACACGAGAGAGCTTTTTTTTTTATGAGTTTGTCAGTATAAATATAAAAATAGATAAAAACAGGGTGTATTATAAGATAAATTCAGAAAAGGCAGAATTTGCGTTCATGCATGCACCAGCAGGTTTCTGGGATATCATCTATAGTTAAAGCTGTGCAATAACGAGCAGTAATTTTGGTATCGGTCAGATATCAAGTAAATGCAATTAAATGCAAGGGCACTATTGTCGATACTAGAGATGGCACGATACCACTTTTTTATGTCCGATACCGATATCATAAATTTGGATATCTGCCAATACAGATATGAATCTGATATAGTGTTTTTTTTTATCAATAAAAAAGTTTTTTTAATATCTTGCTGCATTTTGTATAAGTTCATACTCAAGTTTAAATAAACAACAACACTAAAGCTGTTCTGTTATACCTGTATGTAAAAAATACACTGCACCCAAAATATTTCATAGTTCAGCAATACTGATCAATCTAATAAACTTAAACCTACTCAATCCTTCCTATTCTGGTATTTTAAAGAGTACTTAGCAGAAATATTAAGCAACCTAACTAATAGGGTTGCAAACTCCCAGCAAAAAAAAAAGGGAACCACCCCCCAACCTCCACCTCATGGTGCTTAATCGATGTAATCAACTTTAATTTCATGCAGTGTGGAAAAAAATGCACAGAAATAAATTTTTTTTCAAGAATAATTAAATAGATTCAACATCTTCCTTCAACAGAATTGCAGACTGCACAGATGGTATCTTCCCAAAGGAAAAAGTACTACAGCTTACTAGGGTTTATTAGACTTAACAGTTACTATATACAGTAATGGACTTCTATAGATTTTACATAAGATTAAAACTTTGGGTGTAAGATTCAGATAATTATTTATTAAAAGCTAGACATTTTAAATGAGAATAAGAAAGAAAAGTATGTCTTTGTGACCCCTTTTCCCTGTTCATGCCCTATCGGTCCCCCTGGCTAAACTTTGCTAGATCCGCCCCTGCACAGTTACCAGCCGTCAGCTACATAGAAAAAGATCCTGGTGTTGAAAGTAATATTAAATAAATTCTAACAACAGCTTATCAAGCTTAATAGTGCTGCTGTTGTTCAGCCGCTGGTTTCCTCTTTCTGGCGCGAAGTGGGCGATAAACAAAGAAGAGAGAGGACTCGCGACAGAAAAGCCGATCAGCTGATCATTAAGCAGTTTCACTATTGAAGTAGCAGCAAGAAGAGGCAGTCGCTCCAGGTATTGGTTGTTAATCTTAACGCGGGAATGCTTTACAAACATTCAGAGATGAACTTACACACTTGCTTTACTTCTCTCTGGGAAAACTTTCTCGGAGATGAAATGCTGGTTTGGTAGCGAGGCTCCAAATACACACAGCTGCTCTAGCATGTGAGCACACTGCTCCTACGTGCTACGGTTATGAGCCGAGTTATGCTGTTTTACAAGTTTTGTGAGGTGCTTTTTTGATATTTAATGGATCGGATTACATTTTTTTTTAATTTCTCTCCGATATCCGATCCAGTAATTTACGTCAGTATCAGACCGATACCGATACGTAATATCGGATCCATCTCTAGTCGATACCAACCCCGATACTGAAACTTTTACACTAGGAAGGCAGCTCAGCTTACAAATTTTCGAAGACGTTTTAATGACAATTAAAAAACTTCCATTTCTACTTTCCACAATAATTAGTTAACACAACAAAACACTCATTTCAGCTTTTCATGGATTTTGAAACTGGATTTTTTTTGAGACCTGAAATTTAAATCTACCCAACAGCTTCTATTGTTTAAATGTGCTATAGGCTATAAATAAAATACACATGATAGTCAACACAAAAAGGTTCAGACATTTTCCACAGTGTATGTTTGAGGTGTAATTTTATTCAACACAGCTCATGGGCTACATACTGAATTTAGAGTAAAGATGCAAAGTATTGATCCGATAGCGGTGGTATCGATGCTATCGATATTTGGATGTTCCACCCACATCTATTGCGAGTTCTTAAACCAATCATGATGAGGTGCAAAAAAACAATTGCAACTTTGCATGATCACATGGCTTTTTTTTCAATGAGGGGGGAGAAAAATAAATAAATCATTTCTAATCAAACACATCAAACCAGCCAATCGAATGTAACATTCATCCAGCCCCTCTGGACTGCACAGCCTCAATTTATACCACTGAGGCTGCACAGCTGAAGACCATGATGCATCTGCTTCCAGTAATTTAGCTCATCACCATCACCAGACGTCAGGTCTCTGTTATGGAGACTTGAGGTCTCTGTTATGGAGGATGGATTTCCAAACCGGAAACAAGGGTCTAAAGATAGATAGGGCTGCGCGTTGCACAGAGTGCGAAGCCCCACAGGTAGATCTGTGGTTTGTGGTGCCAAATGGCATCAGTGAGTGTTTGGGGGCTTCCTGTTTCTTGTTTGTGTGTTGTACAGTCAAAAAGTTTTATCATTTCCATGCAGTTAGCAGCAGATGCCACAATCTATGGAAGATTTAAACATTTTTCAAAAGTCACAATCAAAATATTTTCAAGTACTTTCAACAAAAAGCAACATAAATAATTTTTTTTCTTTGGAGTTTTTTGCTTTTTAAGACTCGCTGCCTCAGTTTGTCCTTCTGTGTCACTTCCTTTCAGAGTTTCATTTATCTTTATTCGGGCATTTGAAAACTTCCGGACAGCTTCAAAGGAGATGAGTCAGTCCCATCAGACATGTGAATCACATTTTCTGGCTGCGAGCTCTGTAATAAGGTGCATTCATTACCGATGTTGTATCTACTGCTAATATTTCATTTTCATTAAATTACACGTCCGCAAGGAAATGTGAGTTAAATTTTTCATATAGCTCTTTCCTCAAAATCACAAAGCTCTCCCAGGATTGTTGCATCATCTGTCTGTTTGTGTGTCCTCTCGGATTGCACAAAGCAGCTATTTCAAGTGTGTTTGTGCATCCTGTTGTTGTTTCTGAGCGGCCCAATGCTGCTGAGCTGACAGGCAGCGCAGGATGTGCTCTGTCGCAGCTCAGCAGTTAAATTTAATGTGGTGGAGCATTAACGTGTGCAGCGACATTACTGTAAATCAGTGACATGTTGTGAGGATGTTTTTGTGGGAGATGCAGCACACGGGGGGAGGAGAGAAAGATGACGATTAACACTTATTAATAGACGATTAGTGTTGAGGTGGCATCTTTCTAAAAAAAATGCAAAGCAGGTCTGTGGACGAAGTGAGAATTGGTAGTCAAAGGATTACAGATGCCTAAATTTCAGTTCTTACTTTACACGTATTTGTTTCATTTTGACAAAACTGGGTTCAACCAGAGGAGTCGCCCCCTGCTGGCTAAAAAGAGAGCAGGTTTAAGACGCTTGGGAGCCACACTCCTCTGCTCTCTGTTTCACTATCTGGTCTTTCTCTGCTCACCTCTGTGTGTCCTGGCAAAACAGACACAAGGCAGAGGAGACAAGCAAAGAGAAGAGAGACGTAAACATAATAAGACCAAAGTGTAAATTATCATACGAGTCATTTTGAAGCCATTTTTTTAATATACAATTTTCTAAATTTGCAGATTTAATAGATATAGATGAGCGTGGGGTAAAGCTGTCCTTTTTTTAATAAAGTTTCATTTTTTATGCTAAGCTAGGTTAATGGTCTTTTGGTTGTAATTTCGTTGTAAAGAGTGAATGCACTTGTTGTGGTTTTATATATGGTGGTAAAGCCAAACAATTTCCAATGACTATTCTGTAAAACACACAAACACACACTTTCAATATTTTGTGCTCAGACATGAGAGTTGCTTTAATTCTTCACGGCACAGATGAATCAAGCTGCTGATATGACAGCGTCACGCAGCTGCTGCTGGTTTGTCTGATATTCCTGTTTTAAAACAAATGTAACACATTAGAAAAAATGCAGTGTTCTACATTAGTCTGTAATGATGATGTAATGAATGAAGTTTCAGCCAATCAGAACACAGCAGTGTGGATTTTCTGACCTCTGCAGGTGTCTCTGTGAGCGTCTCCACCTTTAACCTGGTGGCCATCTCCCTGGAGCGCTACAGTGCCATTTGCAACCCGCTCACCTCCAGGGCGTGGCAGACAAAATCCCACGCTGCCAAGGTCATCACTGCCACCTGGTTGGGGTCTTTTATACTGATGCTGCCCTACCCCATTTTTAGCACCCTCAAGCCCTTCACCCGCCTCAACAACAGCACCGGGCACATGTGCCGCCTGGTGTGGCCCAACGACATCATCCAGCAGTCCTGGTGAGCTGACCCCCCCCCCCCCCCCCCAAAAAAAAGTGCACTGCTAAACTGTCCTTCTGAGGCATCTTCACGCTTGGATGTACTCGGCCTGAGAGGTAGCAAAAAATAGCCCTTTGCTAATTTCAGATGGGCACTTTATTGATTTTCTCAGCTTGGTGCTGCTGGCGAGAGACAACCTTTTGGGAAGATGTTTATGCGAGACACAGATTTGACTCTTCAAAGTAAAAGTTTTCATTTTTCAGTAGCTGCTAATGTTGTTAATCAGTCAAGACAAATGCTGCACAGGAAGATTTAAAATTTAAATGCTCAACAATTAAGCAATTAAATGTATAAAATAGTGTAGAACTGACTGATGAGGGGGTTCTGGTATTCACTAAGTACAAACAGTAGGAGAAACCACACATTTGAGGTATGTGTGAAGCTCATGGATTCTCTCACCCCACCCAAAATATCTTTCTTTCCAGGTATGTGTCCCTATTGTTGCTGCTTTTCCTTATCCCTGGGATCGTCATGATGACAGCCTATGGACTCATCTCAATAGAGCTCTACCGGGGCATCAAGTTTGAGATGTCCAACAGGAAAGTTGGCAGAGGTATGGTACCTGAGCACAGAAAGTAGCAAAAGTTTTTAAAATGTGGTTATTTTGAATGTTAACAGTTAAAAGCAAAGATCGATTAATATGGATTTTATCTTCTCTACTTTAACATTGGGGCACTCGAGCTAAAGTTTCTGAAAACATGGGCTATTTAGGGCGACTGCTTCACTTGCTCACTGATGGAATTGTTGGCTTTGAACTTTTCTTTTTTATGCTAGTGATAAATCAGTTTATTATTTTCTTCCCTTGCAGACAGACAGTCCAGCACTAGCAGCATTAAGCCAGGTGACAGTGATGGCTGTTACCTGCAGCCATCCAAAAAGAAGAGTTTGACGATGAACACCGGTAGCTCCATGGTGGGCCGCGTGTGTGGCAGCGGCAGCTCCACGTCCAACCTGATGGCTAAGAAACGTGTTATCCGAATGCTGCTGGTCATTGTGTTTCTTTTCTTCCTGTGCTGGACCCCCGTCTTCGTGGTCAATGCGTGGCAAGCTTTCGACCAGCGTTCAGCCTACCGTCTCACTGGCGCGCCGATCTCCTTCATCCACCTGCTCTCCTACACTTCGGCCTGCGTCAATCCCATCATTTACTGTTTCATGAACAAGCGCTTCCGCCAGGGTATGCTGGCTACCTTCTCCTGCTGCAGCTGTTTCAGGAGGGGTGGCGGAGGCAGTAGCGGCTTGACGAGGTCAGCTGGAAGCAGACTAACCCAAGGGGAAGCGGGCAGACCGCGAGAAGGGCCCAAGAGCCCTGAGCAGAATGGTCACACGTCACCAAGTGGAAGCAGCACACGCTTCACTTACACAGGCATCCGTGCATCAGCCTGGAGTGAGCTGACTTAAGTTGGATTGATCTGTCCGTGCACCAAGTGTACCGGCCCAAGTGCAAGCATATGATGGAGAGCTGTGGTTTGTTGTTTTTGCGAAAAGCTGTCACAGTGCTTTCGAGACTAAGCAAACATGTTGCTTTAGCGCCACTATTTTAATGTGACAAGTAGGCAGAGACTGTGGAGCAGATGTGGTGTGCCGTCCGTAAAGTCACAGCCAATCAGCTGTGACTTTATCATAAATGTTTCTATAAAGCTTGCAGAGTGGCCAAGTGATGCCTGTTCATACTTGCTTTTAGGGCCCACAAGCTTGTCGGAAAAGTGCAAAGTTCTGATGAAGCAGAGAATCAGTTCTCATTTTACTTGCTTTTGTTTTATACACGCTAGAAACTGCTTCTGAACTGTACAGTAACCAAACAGTATTTACACATGCTTCATTTGATCCACGTGCATTACGTGGGCAGCTTTTCAAATAACACGCAGTGCCAAAGAGAGGTCAATTTTTATCATTTTAAATGGGTTTATTGATACACTGATAGTTCAATAAAGTTTTACTTTTATTTTTTTAATAGCTGATCTAAAGATTTGATGACGTTAATCCCAATAAATTACAATGGTGAAAAATGACCTTTTAAGCCAACATGACCTTTAAGCATAAATAAATAAATAAAAACCCAACTATCTTTTATAAAATGACAAATGAGAAACTAAACAAATGTGCTTTAGCTTTTATTTATAAATGACAACCACTTATTTCCAGTTATTTTGTAATGTATCCAAATGTGCTTTCTAAAGCTTTTAATATGTGTTATTCTTTGTATTATTAATATCGTTAAAATCGTTGCGCAACAGCAAGTTTTTAAACATAAGTAAAGGCTGACTTAAAGAAAACATTTAACCTGGATATCAAGTGGCTAGCTTAGCAATTAGCAATGTTATTAATGGCAAGAAAAGTGAAATAAAGTTATTAATGGCGGGAAAACCTAGAAAACACTATTGGTGGGAAATGTAAAACAGAGCTATTAATGGCTGAAATAATGCTCTTAATGGTGGGAAGAGCATTAAAAATGCTATTTAGGGCGGGAAAGTGGAATAAAACTTTTAATGGAAGGAAAAGGCGGGAAAATGCTATTAATGGCAGATAAAAGATACTCTATAAATACTCGTGAAGAATCCTACTATTATTGGCTCTAAAGGTCACTAATATTTTGCTGCTTTTATATGTAATTCACATGTACAAATACAAATGTAATATTTGTTTTCCAATTATGCTATTTGTGTTAAGCTATTTCAATGCAAACTCTTGTGCGATGATTTCTGCATAGCTAGCCTGTTATGGGAAATGACATAAAAAATTTAACATGCAACTTCAGATTTTATATATACATAAACAAAAAAGTTCGAGCTACAAGTATAGTTTGAAGATTAGAGGGTTGTATAACAAGTTAGCAAGATGTTTTTGTTTTTTTTTTTTAGTCTGACTATATTTCCACGACAACTTATAACCTTGTCTGGGACAGGTTTTGTTCAGAGCTTTAATTTAAAACTGGCTGGGAGCGTCATGTTTTGTTTTGTTTTTTACAGTCCATTAGTGTGACAGATTCTCTGCTGAAGGAATGTATTTTATTTATGTAACCTTTAAAGCTTATTGTCACTAAAGTCCAACTGTACTGTTACAGCTGCACAAATTGTACCTTCCCACTAGAATTTACAAGTATTCATATTCAAATGATGTGAAAATTTTATAATGTTTTACTTGTTCCTAATTTGCTACCAAAATTCCCTCTATTAGTGAGACTTTAGCTATTACACCACAGATTGAATTTCACACTTATCTAATCAGTTTTACAAAGCCAAGAATACCTAATCAATCAATAAAATTAAATTTACTTTGAGCTGGTGATTACCGTGTCGGCTTTATTAGGCAGAATCTGAGCCAAAGACACTGAGTAACCTTTAATGTTTAAGTGTTGGCAGTTTAAAGTTTCTAAGCGCTAAATGAGCTAACGCAAAGATGCTTAGCTCATTTAGCTTGATGTTTAGCTCGATGCTTGTGACAAGCACCTCTAGAAGACATTGAGAAAAAACAAACCCCCTATTTGCATTTGGTTATAAGATGCATTTCAATGAATCAAACAAGTGGATAGCGGAGACACGTTGCTGTTAACACCTATTATGCATCTTCAAAGTGTTAAGCTAACCACTTCAGTTCATTTTCTTACTAGCTCCACAAGTCCCACTAGAGCAGGGGTGGACAATTCATTTTCCCAAGGGGCCACATAACAAACTGGGCCCCCCACAACAGTCCCAGTTTGTTATGTAGCCCCTTGGGAAAATGAATTGCCCACCCTTGCTCAAGAAGGTCAAAGCACTAGACAAGCGCCAGTCTGGATGAAATTGAAATGTTTTTCAATAAACAATATGCTTGTATGGGGTTTTCCGGCAATTGATATCAGCCAGGACAAGGTCAGTTGCTACTACCACATCCTGCATCAATGACGTCCTCGCTGGGCACAGACCAGGAAACATTAACTATTACACCACAAAAAGCACGTTGCCTAATGTGTCCCGGACCACCAAGGCAACGGGTCTGAGTGATCACATCCCTGTGGTTGTTTACGTGTCTATATAACGCTGTCCGCTTCTGACCCGATTGCCCAAGATGCATTTCAAACCAAGTGTAAACAGGCTCGAAATGAGCTATAATATCGATATTTAGGAATTTTAAGCACCTAGCTGTGTAAACTTGTGCTTGAAAACAACATTTTGTGTGTCGTCTGATCCCCACGCTGCAGATCAGCCATAACTCAATCGCTCGCTGCACAAACGGCTCTGCTGCTGTCCTTGACCCACCTCGTGGGCACGCAGGGGACTCAAAACACCTGCAACTCCTCTTCAAAGGGCCAATTCCTGGTATTATCCATCCAATTTCCAGTTAAATGTTAAATATAGCAGCACTGATGTAGCAGCTTATTCACTGTAAATATAGCCCTAATGTTCCACTGTAAAGTCTTACTTTAAAGTGCAGTGGCTGTGTGTTTTGTTCAATATCGAGGTAATGGGTTCAGACCTGAATGTACAAAAGTGAGTCCAGTGATTTTTATTGCCTTGTAATATACACCTGAGTTTGGCTTTGGTGGAAGATGTTGTGATCTCCTGCAAATCTGCGATCCATCGACCATACAAAGTCAGTGCGTGCGCACACTTCAGCGGAGCGACTCAGAGCTTTTAACAGCTTTAAAGACAGAGGACTTAAAGGAAAGACAATCCACTGGGAGTTCGTCAGATAAGAGCTCCATTTGGGCTTGGTAAATGCTCAAACCTCCCCACCTGCAGTCACCTTGCAGCCACCAGATGTTGAAGCGTCATTGGACGCTGTTGTTTACACACCAAATAAATAAATAAATGTCAATAATGGGTTATTTCTTCTCTTCAGCTACAATCATGATTCAAACTAAAAATAATCAAAGAATCATCATAAAAAACACACACAAAGTAAGATTTTACATCACTTTTTTTATTTCTCATTTTTATGCCAATATTGCAAGTTTTTTTCTCATTTTTTTTTCTTCTTTTAATGACATACAGATTTGAGCAATGATCTGGAGCTGCAATATGTACAAAAAACAACCTAACGTTATGTTATAAAAAACAAAAAAAAAAAAGAACCGTCCCCTTTGTTTTTGACGTTATTGCTAAATGTTACAAACGGCACAGGTTTCTACCATCAGCAACCCTTTGAGCACTGAGTATACTACCACAATGACACCTCTGCTTACCATTTTTACTAGAATAATACACAGATACAGTGAGAGAAGTGGAAGATAGTGGAGGGGTGTGAGGAAGAAGAGGAGGAGGAAATGATAAATAAAAGGTGATCTGCAAGCTAAGCGCAACAGGCTGCGTGTTAAAAGGCGGGAAAAGACGAAAATAAAGGCGAGGAAAATGTGAGTGAGGATGAAACGTGTGAGAGAAATAGAAAAGTTAGCGCTCTGCAGTGCAAACAGCCGAATAAGTCTTGAGGAGAAGTAAGGCTGAGTGCGACAGAGAAAGGGCTCCACACTCCTTTTTTTTTTTTTACTTTTTTTTTTAAACACAAAAACAAAAGTCTGTTTAAAGCTGCCTCTCACTCTGCCCTGTTTTTGTTTAGCAGTGCATGAAAACTACATTATAAAAGACATTTGGCATATTAGAGGATACATACATTGTTCAGAGCTCATTATTTAAAAAAAAAAACCAACAACCCCAAAACAGCTGCTTTTGGAGGTGTTAAAAAAAAAAAAAAAAGACCAGACACATACACACAAAGTGAAAAAGATCTGTAAAACAAACAATGACATGGTGGTTTGTTGCTTTTTTCCTCGTGAAAAAGCTTCATCGAAAGTTTTCTTTTTTCTTTAAAGAAGGCATGTAACATTTTTCTTTTTTTTAAAATCACCCTTTTATCTGGTTACGCTGTATCCTCCCTTTGTCCCTTAAAACTCCAGATGTTTTAAGAGAGAAAAAAAAATAACAATAAAACTGTAAACCAGCTCGGATTGTCAAGGCGACACATTTTCAGAGAAAAGCGTGCATCACCCCCTTATTTGTGTGTGTTAGTTTACAACAAAAGTGGCGATGGTGCTCTGTAGCCAAAGGGGAGGAAAGAGGAGGACGGGCGGTCAGCCTAAAGCGACGGAGGCGATGCGATGCAGACGCTGAATTTAGAGCTCGAAGACAAAGAATAGAAGTTAAAAATCTACAGTTCAGATTTCGTGACCTGCATCCTGCAGAATAAAGGGCTTTGGGGCGGGGAGGGCTCGACCTGCAGCTCGACACGCTGCAGAAGAAGAAGCGCCAAATGTTGGGTTTTTGATGCTACGCGGCGGCTGCAGCACCTTCTACGACTTCCTCCACGTTTCCAGGACAAACAGGAAGCGGCCAGACTCAGGCAGCACGGCCAATAATGCACTTTTCTAGTTTTTTTTTCCGTTTTTAATTCTTTTTTTGTGTGTGGACATAAGACAAGGGGAAACTTTGTACCAATAATTTAAAAAATATCAATATTACAATATAAAACATTTAACATTAACGACACACAGGTGGGCAAGAACGGCAAAATGGGGGAAGAAGGGGGAGGGGCATAATTTAAACTTTTCTCTTATTAATATTTTTATTTTTTTATTTTATTTTTTTTACATGGAAGCATGGGGGGGCGGGGGCAATGAGTCTGTGTGTTCCTGTTTCGAGGGCGCGAATAAGAAAAACTGAAATACTTCATTAAGCACACATTCAAGTCACAGTATTGTTCTTTGTATACAGTTGTACTGTAATACTGCGATCACAAGTATTGCCTTTGAATGTTTTATCCACATTTATCAGACGTTTAGATCCCGGTGGAAGACATTAAAAAAAAATAATAAAAAAAAACACCAATAAAAGTTGCTTTTTTCCTTTTTCTCGGAGAGGACGCGGAGCGAGTCTGACTCAATACACCGATTACAGCGACTGTATATGAAAGACACACGCACACATACACATATATATTTTCTGGCTGGTGAACTAGTGCTCAGGCGGACAAAACCCGAAACGAAAAAAAAAACTGATGAGATGACCTGTACAATATTGCTGTTATGTTTTGGAAATGCACATTTTCAGTAATACACATTTAGAAGGCCTTTATAACTCCTACAGGTCTCGCCATCGAACATGAATGAGTGCAACTACTCGGACAGTGAGTTCACAATGTACACACGCTTGCTCTGCCAACACATTAAACCACAGGACTTTTTTTCTTTAAAGAAAAATAACATTGAGAAAAACCAAAGAAGAAGAAGGCTGAAAAAGAGCTTACAGCGCTCGTGAGACGTTGTACCAAAAAGTGAGAAGGTGCCGGGCACCAGTGTGAGAGTTTAAAAAAAAAAAAAAAGTGGGTTATTGTACTTGTACACTGGGAATGAAGGCTCCCTTCAGAAGGCTGCTCTGCACGGGGAAGGTGGTTGGAGAGCCGCGGCGATGAGCTCCAAACAGCAGAGAAGCGAGGCGTCGGCTTGCTTTTGTGCTATGCACAGGTTCTCCCAAGGTGAGTAAACAGCATATAAGAAAACTGAAGTGTTTTTCTTCTTCTATTTGAAGTTTTCAGTAAGGCCACATTAAATTGAAAAGTGTCTTTTTTCCCCCTCTGTTGTTTTTTGTTTTTTCCTTTTTCTTTTTTTGGAGATAAATGCCACCAGAACTACAGCACGGACTGGAAGACACCTTTGCTAGGTGCAAGTTTCGAGACACTACATTATTGGATACGTTAGCAGTGACAGATAAAGGATATTATCAGATATGTGACTGGCTTACCTGTGTACACAGTAAGAATATACAGTACTAAGGCTATCCTTTGAAGTCGAAGACTACGCTCGGTACATTAGTTTGAAAGCGGCAGACGGATTTGCTCTCGCAGAAGACCGCTTTCGTGTTCTGCAGATGTTGCTATGGCTCCGTGTGACATGTACTGATGTGTATACTTTCCAGGAGACACAGCGCACACAGAGTATTGCAGGCAAGGCAGAGGCGTTGCTTAAAGCTTTTCTTTTTTTTTTTTTTCTTCTTAAAGACTTCATTAAAAACCAATGATAAAAATAGGCCCTCTGAGGTTTGTCCCCTTTCAAAAGCAAAAAAACAGAACAAAACAAACAAACAAAAAGATCTTTGCTTATGTAAAATCTAAAAAACAAACAAAAAAAAAACCAACCCAAGACTTCAGACTTTTCCCCAAAAAGAAGAAGCAAGTATATCAAAATGAAACCCAAAAAAAGGCATTTGAAGTAAGGTCACAATAACATACAGGTTGGGATTTTGGACCTCGAAGGGGAGAAAAAATAAAAAAAAATAAAAACAAAGCCCAAGCTCAGAGGAAGAATAGAAACTATTTGGTAACAAAAGTGTACTATATGTTTAATACAAAAAAGGTATGGAGAAAAATGTACCTTTACTAAAGCTTATACAAGATCCTTGGTCCATAAAAACTATGTTATCGTCACGTTTTATGTGTGTCCCTCTGCATCCTTGCACTCCCTCCAACAACAACACATCCAAACCACCCCCGCCCCCACCCCCGGTAAGGGTTTCAGACGTGAATGTGAGAAACAAAAAGGAATAATTACAAAAAAATAAAAACGGAGCGGGGAGGATAAAGGGGAGGTGGGATGCACACGGTGGATGTACTGTTGTTGTGGTTTCCGTCCTCACAGCTGTAGAAAGGTGCTGGTGCTCTGAGCCTGCAGGAATTCACTCATTCCCAACACCAGAACTGCACAGGCAGGTCCCTAAAGTAACCACAGGAGAAGAGAGTGGGGGGGCTGGGGTGGGGAGGCGTGTCAAGGAGCACTTTATATACGTTTATTCCCATCAGCTGACAACGTTGTGATGTCACTCCTTCAGATTTCCCCATGCGTAGGGCTCCTCTGTCCCACCGATTCTTTTGTTTTGTTTTCCTTTGCAGCTTCTTTGTATCCAAAATGAACGCAGCACTTTTAGAGTGAGTCAGTTTTGTTTATTTCCTATAGTCTTCATATACCTCAGGGTATATTTGCTCTCAAGGCATGTATGAGTGCCCCCCCCATGTGTGCGTTAGGAGACCACGGCTGCGGCGGTGGAGGAAGAAGACGTGACTCCTGCGTTGGAAGTGCTGTTGGAGCCGTAGACGCTGGAGCCGGCCTCCTGGCTGCTGTTGCTGAGCAGGCCCGAGTTGCTGGCCCGCAGGATGGCGCCGGCGGCGCTGCAGTGTGGCCTCGGTCCCGGCTCCGGCGTGTAGGTGAAGGTCAGTGTGGTGGAGTAGATGATGCCGTCGTTCCTCACCAACGTGACGGGCACCTGGACGGGCTGCCGCACCCAGCGCCAGCCCTCGCGGAAGGCGGAGATGTCGGGCACCACGCACAGCATGCTCTCGGCACACCTGCAGGGAGACACGATGATGGAGTCATACTGCAGGAAAGACTCCGTCTGGAGTTAGGGTGGAGCTTCTATTCGTTTTTACTTTGACTTTATAAGGATTAGATCAAATCAGTGAGTCACAAGGAGCTCACGCTTCAGTAAATCAGCTCTCTGTGGATTTTGGAAAATTGGGTTTTTACATATAAGAAACATAACACTGAAAATCAACTCATAAAACCATTTAGGGATTCCTGGTTAATTCAGCAAACATGACCGAACCATAACAAACCCATTACTGCCATAAAGCAGTGCTGTTTACAGATTCTCCAGCTCACACATGGCATAATGTACAGTGAGTAAATATATCAGCTGACAAATTCCCTGCTGCCCAACGTTATCACCTATAAGTCTAAATATATACCCAAGCAGTGCAGGGACCTCGGTATATGTTTAGACACATCCACAGAGTGCATGGGTTGGAGGCTTGGTAGACCTGCACTGACTTAGGTAGGTGGTCACTTTGATATTCCTGCACTGCATGTGTGTCACGCTTGGTGGGTGGCAATGATAAACACATGTAGATCAGTCGCTCGGAGAAACTCAACATGACAGGATAAGTTAAGAAAGAGGGATTTTACAAGGTATATGTGGTATATTGTCTATTAAATACATACAGCTAACACAAAATGGGCAAATTATATTAACTAATCTGAAGTTGCCACTAATAAGTATTAAGAGCAAGAGAGTAAACACTTTGTTCTTTAATTGAATCCGTCATATATGCTCATATATTAAACATTGGCCATGTTTAATATGAGCCTTACTCTCAAAACATGAAGACAGTGTATTTACAAGAAATTCCTTGTTCCCACAGCTCTGAGTTAAATAAGCAGAGGAAAAGAGATGGATGGCTCTTTCTCTCTGATGATCAGACTGCTCTAAAGCCTCAGCTGTTTTTTTCCTACTATAGGGGCTCTGTATGACATCAGTGAAATGGGATACTCCTAATGTGTCCATCTCAGGTACACAGCTAAAAGGTAAATGGTAAAAGGACTGGTTCGTTTCTACTCCGAGCACTCAAATGGCTTTACACTTGCCTCATTCACCCTCACACACTTTCTATGTAAGTGCTTTCTTCTGAGAAGAACTTGGAGATAGCATCTTGCGGAAGGCTCCTTGAAGCATACAGGAGCAGACGGGGATTGAACCACCAATGATTAGTACGTGACCTGCTCCACCACCTGAGCCACAACTCCGTCTATGAGCACAAAAGTCCCGCCCACCTGCTGTGGTTTACAGGGGGCAGCCAATCAAAATTGGCTTAAAGGGAAGGACAGTGGCTTGTTTTATAATGAGCGGCTGCACCAAGGTCAGGAAAAGAACAGGTGAGGATTATTTCAAACTTTGAATCATGCAAAGCAACTCTAGTGAAGTCCATAAATAAAGGTGGAAATTAGCAAACCTAAACTATCAGTAACTACAGTATTAGATTATTCATAATGAACAACAATCTTGGGATAAAAAAGAAAAAATCTAGCCACAGTGGTTTCTTTCCCCCCCTTCACTTAACCTGGTAACCTAGAACATGTTCAAAAAGCAGCAGAAAGCTGAGGAAGACACAAAGCACATCCCAGTGAATCCCAACAAAGCCCCACCTGTACATGGTCTCAGCCTCAACGTCTCCGAACCAGACCCGCAGATTTGGAGTGAAGTTCTGTCCCGTCAGCTCCAGCATGGCGACATCCCCACCGCCGTTTAGCTGCAGACAAACAAGATAAACAAACCTGGGATGTAGTGCAGGTGAAATGTCCTGTTAAATTTAAAAAAATCTAAATGGTCTCTTTTGTATACCTGTAAGCTCTCCACCACAGGCACCGGGGTGACAGGCGAGTGGACGGGGCCCATGCCCTCGTAGAAGGTGTATTCGGCCTTGTCTGTGCTGATGATTGTCCAGGAGGCGCCATCGTTGATCATCTCCTTGTTTGGTTCCTTTGGGCATGGAGTGGCCTGAGGGGGGAGACCCAAGACAACTTGACCAAAACATCTACCCACAGGGAAATAAGCCAGGCATAGAAGAAGAACTGAACTCAAATTCAATGTCAAGTCAGGCTGCCTGGAGCCTTTTTCAGAACGCTACAGCAATCATCCTCAGTCATCTGTGAACAGTATGATTGACTTAATCTGAGGGTGACACGACCGCGACCCTGAAATGATGTGTAGAGATATAAGAGTGACACTGACTTGAAACTGGATGATCCTTTCTTGGGAAAGGCACAGGTAC
Organism: Neolamprologus brichardi; assembly: GCF_056152115.1. Lineage (NCBI taxonomy): Eukaryota > Metazoa > Chordata > Actinopteri > Cichliformes > Cichlidae > Neolamprologus > Neolamprologus brichardi. The sequence goes on along the minus strand of NC_142106.1, from coordinate 33,396,334 downwards.
ATGCGCTCTGTGTCCTTCAGGTAGAAGGCACACTTGTGGAGCTGGGAGACGGGGTCATCGGCGTCCAGCAGCGCCGTCTGCTTGTCCACCTTCCGGATGATCTGAAAGGACATGAGAGGGGAACAGATTAGCCGACTGCACGATGGGAAAAAGGAATAGGGCAGGGTGAGCGTTGGAGAAAATTAAGTGCATAAAACCAGAAAGAAACTGAATTAAGGAAAAAATGACAGTGATCTGGAAGCAAGGGGGAATGAAATGCAGGACTGCATGAGCAGGGAGATAAAGGAGGAGGGGGACAGGACACACAAGCAGAAAAGACAGAAAAGAAAACAATGTCACGAGAAGTTCAGTCAAAACATGAGTAATACGGTACAAACATCAGGCTGCTCCTTTCAGAAAAACTCAGTATTAAAAAGGCTTTCTGCTATTTCACGGTCAGCATTTGCCGAGTTTTACCGTGGATACGTCACAAAGGTAGGTTTAAATGATATTAACTTAAACAGAAAAGAGAGGTCACTGCGTTTGGTGCTGCTAACCTCTATGACCACGGCCCTTTTAAGGAGTTATAAAACTCTTGACATCAATCTAACTTTTGATAAACAAATTGATGATGTTGTTGGAACGAGCTTCTTTCATCTCCAGTCACTTGCAAAGGGGAAGCCTTTCCTCTGGTTCAGAGACTTTGAGACTGAGCTATCCATGCCTCGATTTCATCTCGATTCGATCAAAGTAACGCTCTGTATTTGGACATCAGTCTGTCACCGCTTTAGCCAACAGCAGCTGGTCCAAAACGCTGCAGCACAGTCATTAGTTGGGACGTGCTAGTGATACCACGTATTGGCTGTCAGTTAGTTTGCAAACCAATTTTAAGATTTCATTAGTAGTTTTTAAGGTCCCTCTAGATCAGGGAAATCTGCTGAACAAATGCTCCTGTCTCGAGGTCCAGATTAAAACACAGAGGTGACCCTTAATTTGTCATATTTTAATAATAAGCAAACATCTTTTGTAGTAGCCAGTTTATTCTAAGTGTGTTTCTTCTTCTTCATGTCTGTTTGGAGCATAACGTGCCATCTTCAATATGCACGATGCGACGTGCCGCAGTGTTACATGACTCATCGTGTGATTAATGGTTTCAAATACTGTTGTTTGGACAGTTTTTGATATGGTCTATTAAACAGCTCTCACATTTATTCAATATCAACGTGTTTCTCTTAGTTGTAGACTAGTTGGTTGGTCCAGTTCACTTTCATCTGATTCAATACCTTAAGTATGTTAACCAGGAAAGGCTGGATTCGTCCATCCTTGCATTACAGTTTCATATTGTGTCATTTTTGTGAAACAGTGTGATTGATACCAGTCTGGGCAGGGCCATGCCGGTGACGGAGCAGACCAGCTTGACCGTCTGGCCGTAGTGGATATAACCGTCTCTCACAGTGAACTCCTCTCCTTCTGACTCCTCATCGTCCACTGCAAACACCAAGCACAGGAACAGGCAGTCAATGCTGCAACCAGCTGCCCACACGCACACACTTTGGTTTATACACTAAAGCCAACATTCAATCTATCAATCAGCCCGTCACGTTCTTTGTCTGCGATGAATCACATGTGTAATTACTACAACAAAGAACAAAGCTACGACTACAATGAACAGTGAGAGGGTGACATGTAGACAAGGTGACAGGCTGTCAAACTGCATCGCTGTTCTCGTCATGATCAGAAGCTTGTGTAACAGATATGAAACCTGATGGAGACTCACACAGGTGGATGTAGAAAGCGCCCCACTGTTGGGAGCTGGCGTGAAAGTTGCCACCCTCCACATGTAGATACCGCGTGCTGACCGTTTGGGAGCGCAGTCGGTTGAACAGTGCCACCTTGGTCCCCGATGCAATGCACACTGTGGGCGGAGACGAAAGCGTGGAGACACGGCCGGTTACATAATGCACCAAAAACAAGTTGCTTTCAGGTCGGCGTGATAACAGAGAGATAAGACGTCTGCGAACTGGCAGGACGTGTCCTGTGTGTAGCACAGGTGTGCCACATGTGACATAACTGGGTTACTGGACACTCCATTTTCACTACACTGCCCTCTGGTGGTTAGAAATAGTATTGATCGACTAACAGATTAGCTCAAAACACTTTGTTTTTTAAAAAAAATTACATTAAATCATAAAATTCTGAGCATATTTTAAAAAGTAATGAACAAACTAAGGCTATAAAATATGCAAGAATAAAACAAGTAGAAAAATGAAGTTAGAAGTCACAAATTCAAATATTATTTACATTTCAGAATATTCAGTGCAAGTTGGAAATAATGTAAATTAGCAGCTCAATTTAAGCTTTGATCAAGGTTTTAAGCTTTTTCTCAATATCCTCACAATGGCTGTAAGAAAACCCCCACATGTGCCTTCTTATTGGCTCCCTAAAGAAGAAAAGAAGTCAAACCTTATTTACTGTTAAATTTTTTGGTGCAGGAATTGGGGAGACGCCCATTGGTGCTTAAATACTATAAAAACAATACTTCATGTCTTCTACGTGCCTCCTTCTCCTGTTTAACGTTCATCCAAGGTTTTAACCTTCTAGTCTTTTGTATCAAAGCAGTCTTTCTGCTTGGACTCTGGTTAGATTTTGGTCTCATTTACGCTCTTACTTCGTCTAACCCCCCCCCCCCCCCCCCCCCCCCCAATCTACACACACGTGTTAGTAAAGGCATCTTCACTCCAGCTGATCCATACTTTTACAGGGTAAGTGAATCTTAGAAGAGATACAACCAATCCAATGTTTTCCAGCTGCAGTGAGAGTCAAAGTACTTTTCCCTGAGCTGCTAATGAAGCTCTGCTGACTCTGTGGTAAATCCAATCAAGTCTTCACAATAAAAGCATCCTGCCCTGAGTGTGGAGCAGCAACAGCGGGACGTTTTCAGTTTACATCGGCAGTAACTTACAACACTGACAGGCCTGAAAACAAACCATAAAATAAACTGCAAAAGTGCCAAGAGCCTCACAGAGAGAGACAGTTTACAAACAGATGTCAGGGTACGAGGCCGGCGCGTCCGGGCCGTGGTCTGTACCGCTGTACCGAATATCTTGAATGATTTTGCGGCTCGAGCGTGCCAACCAGAAGAGAGACCCGTGAAACACTCTAGCTGGCTATGCAGTAAATCATGTTAATATGTTTAAGGCTGTTGTCAGGGTTTAAATTTATAGCTCTGGCAGACTGAGCGACACACTGATTTGACATGAAGAGTGACTCTAAAAGGTAAACACTCACAGCGAACCTCTGTAAACTTATCACAAATGACTCACAGTCAGCATTTTTGAGGGATTGCTTCTTTTTGGAGGGCTTGGAGATGACTTTGATCCTCTTGCTGAGGAAGACGCCGATGTCCGCGCTGTTGCCGTAGAACATCTTGACAGACAACATGAAGTGCTTTCTCTTGTCAGAGTCGGATATGTACAAGGTTTTGGCTGTGCAATAATTCTGAATGAGGAGGCAGAAAAAGAAAGACATAACAAACAATCAGATTCATTTCTGTTAATGCATATTAAGCATATTAATCAGCAATACAGCAGAAAAACAAGCTCTAAATGTGCTGGAGGCATGTGACAGACTTCCTGTTTCTGTACTGCAGGGTACCTGGAGGCTACACCGCGCGGCTATGGCAGCTTCTGCTGAGTAACTTCATGTTCCTGTGCCAAGGTAAGTGACAGAGTGACAGTATGTGTGTGGGTGGGAGCGTGTTGTACCTTTCCCTCTAAGTTGAGCTGTTGCATTTCTTGGTCGCTGTTGCCGATGCCGATGAAGGCACAAGGCTGCGACTCCTGGTCGGAGCAGCCGTCTCGCTCCATCTGGTCCTTCTTTTTCTTCCAGCCGCTGCCCATCAGGTACACACAGGGAGGAGGGCAGAAGAACCTGGAACACACGACACACGTGCAGCTATAATCGCCAGCATTTAAATCTTTAGAGGTGATGAAACAAAGTAAATTTGTTTTTTGTGGTGATTTTTTGAGACAGAGATTTGTTGAGAGATGCCAAAAAACCTGAAGCACCAAAGCTCTTCTTTAAATGTTTCTGCCTTTTACTCTCGTCTCTGTGAAGATGATCCCACACTGCTTCAATAATGTTGAGGTTGAGCTCAGGGGAAGCAAATCCATGTCAGAAGGTGCTTCACTTTGCATTTTTCTATCCATGTATGCTTTTACTGCACTGGCAGTGTGTTTGGGATCACACTGAAAAATGAAGCTGCTGCCAATCAGATGCTTTCCAGATGATTTTACACGGCGGATCAAAATCTGACGGTACTTTTCTTGGTTCATAATTCTAATCTTAACAAGATCTCCAACACCACTGACTGAAATGCAGCCCAGACAATGACACAGCCTCCACTGTGTCTTACAGCTGTAAACACTCACGGTTGTACATCTTTCCTGGCCTCTGCACAATATACACGATGACTGGAACCAAAAAAAAGATCCAATCAGATGTGCTGTCACCGAGTTTTAGTCGAGTTCTTGGGTATTCTGGCACACCTCAGCCTTTCATCCCGTTTCCCTTCCTTATGAACAGTTTCTTGACACTTCCACTGAGTCCATGTCTGATGAGGCTTTAATGAAGAGCCACATGCGTCTCTCAGGTCCTGTTTCTGGCAATGCTGGATTTCCCCCCCCCCCACACACATTTCTGAATCTCATGACTTTCAGGATCTGTTCATCTGCTGTAGGTGGTTTTTAGATCTGTTGCTTCTTTTGTCCTGAACTTGTCCAGTTTCCTAAATTTTAAGGACACACTGCACACAACGCAGATAATATACCAAAGTTTTTAGCCAACTCTGGGAATCACCTGGTTGGTGTAAAAATTATATTTAATTATATTTGGAACTTTTTGTAGATCTAACTAAAGGAATGGAAAAACGATGCGTTTTGTGACAGTCTGCTAATAACGAAGTGTCTGAAGATAATGTTAAAATGAGTTCTTTGCAACGTTGTCAGAAACTCTGGTTTGTTCCTTGATTTAGGGGCGTTTTTAGGCTGGAAAGAGTCATAGGTCAATGTTAAGTGGTTTAACAAGCAGATGATAGGTGTAAATGTGGGGAAATAAAAGAGAGAAGAGGAGGAATAAGAGAAAGAACAGAAAAGACCTGAATGTGCACTTCCTAATTTGAACCAGAAGAGGGCACTCTTGCACCAAGCTCCAGCTAGAGTCCAACTTGGGTCAACAAGCTGTTGTGTACAGCTACAGTAAAACATCTATCTAAAGGCTGTCACGCTTCATTCTGCAGATGTCCTGTGATCGGTCCAGAACCTAAATGATCTGTCAAGAAACGAGAAGCAGCATTTTGAATGAAATCTAACTTTCCTTCCCCCATTTTTAAAAAAGGTCCCTCATTTTACTTCTCTTCTCCTTTCAAATGCACGTTACTACTGTGAAAACAAGAACTCCCTTGAAACAACTCGCAAGTTCAGCTTTGTTAAAAGAGAAATCCACTCATTACAGAACGAGCACACACTTCAAATAAATTCATGTGCGTCAGTGTGGAACTGGAAAGCGACCTATTTCGCAACACCAGTGTCTGTCTCTGTGGGTGTTTGTCTACTTTCACCTCCTATAAAAAGCTCAGACAGCGAGAAAGGCAGCTTAGAAAGAGGGAGACGGCACATTAACATTCTCAGTGTGTCCACTTTTGGGGTTTTTTTTTCTGGGGTGCTCTCTCTTGTTAAGGCACAAAAAAGGAGGAATTAAGCAGTCTGACGCAAAACATGAACGCTGCCTTTTGCAGGCCAGGAGGATGTTTAAACAAATACCTGCAGCTACATCCGAGCACGGCCTTTGGGAGTTGCTTATCACCTGAAAAAGTTAAACCTCAATGCACAAAAGAGCAGCATTAAATATGTGTGACAGATGTGTTTGAATGTTTCTCTTCACTGTCACTTTAACTGGATGAGATGGCTAAAAAAGTCCTCAGAAGAATTTGTCTCAACCTCTTTTCCTATCTCTCTCCCTCGCTGTCTTCTGTTGCGCTCCAACTCTCAGAGGTGTCTGGGAGTTGGCGCGCAACAGCCGATTTACCAAGAGATAGGCCCCGATGAGATCGCAAGCAGCGCTGCACCTTGGCCAAGAAACCGAGTGGTGGGGAGGAGGATAGGGGGGCTCAGGAGAGTTGCAAAATGAGCATGAGGTGTGGAGGAGCGCTATAAAATACGCTTCTAAGTGAGAGATAAAAAGGTGAGTGCATAGTTACAGGAAGGGCCAGAGGAAGATGAGCTAAGAGGAACAGATCTAAAAAAGGAAAAAAAAGTATGTGTTACGATGGCGAGCTATCACCCTGCGTTTAACCAGCAGCATCAGGTACGGCATGAAAATGACAACATTAGGTTGTCACATGTGCGCTCGCCCGTGAAAGCCCACACCGAAAGGCTTCACGGTGCTGCGAGACGCCCCCTCCTCCTCTTCCTCTTTTATTCTCGCAGCTCTCCGTCGTAGCTCCTTCTTCTTCCGGCTCTCTGTGTTTTTTAACGTGGCCTCGTGGAAAAGGTCGCCTCTCGCTTCCTTTTATGACCTCCACAGATATCGGAGGTCAGAGGGGTCAACACAGCCACTCAGCACAGAGGCACCGTGCTGAGGAATGTGCTTTTGTTCGTCCCCTCTTTCGCCCGACCCCTCTTGACTAATGTACACTACCTGTGTTTGCCACAATAGTTGAATATAGATTAGAGGATAGTATAAATGCCTCCGGGCCACAGGTGTCTGCAACCAGTGGGGACGGCTAAAGGCTAAAATAAACAAACAAACAAAAATATCCAAATTGCCTTAAAAAAAAACAAACAAACAAACTAAAATTTAAAAACTTTTTTTTGTTGCTTTTTTTTAAAACTAGATGTTAAACTGTGTCCGTTCTTTGAATTATTGTGATGCAAACAGATAAATAAGTGCTTGCAGCACGTTTATAAATAATCAAACTTCTGAGGAAAAATGCACAGCATTTACAAGAACTGTCGACCGATCGCAATCTAAGCAGCATTATCGCCACAGGCTGAAGATGAGAAGCCGCCAGCATCACTAAGTAAATTTAGCCGGCTGGCTACCGGAGATGGGCAGTAACGTATTAAAAGTAACTGTAATCCGATTACTTTTTCCAAGTATCGCGTAAAGGATTACTTTGCAAAAAAAGGTAATAAGATTACTGTTACTTTCCCATAAGCAAACTGCATTACTAAACCCTGATTTTGTTTGTGAGAGTGTCTCACGACAATGACGTCGAGTGTGTGACATCAAAGTGTGCAGATCAACAATGGATAACATGGAGTGCGGGAGAGAGTACGACCATGCAGCAGGCTGAAAGGTCTATTGCTTTATAACGTATTCAGGTTGTGTGTCATGTTTTTTATTAAAGTAATAAAGTAACTAATTACTTTGAAAATAAGTAATCAGTAAAGTAACTGAATTACTTTCTTTGATAAGTCATCCATTAATTACTATTTTCATGTAACTTGACCAACACTGCGACCACCCAGATCTCACCCACAGGCGTGTGTGGCTGTGCCCAGTGTATTTTTCTCACATCTTTTTGAGACACGTCTGCAGACAGTGAAGTTGGAAATTTGTTTGCGTGGTGAGTCACACAATCTCAGGGTGTGGTTTATGATTTTAAGTTTGTAAGAAGGGGTTAAACATTCAGCAGACTGATGAGCTTTAAAAAGGGCTGATCAGAGCGATTTACAGTCGTCATTTTCTTCTTTGAAACCAAACCAAACAACCAAGCTGACAACTTAAAAACAGAAACCAATGAGAGACTGGATGATCACAAATACACTGCATGGTGAAATCCATACAATGGCAGTGATGACAATGATGAGCATATCTGGTCACGTGAAGGGCTATCCAGCGATCGTCAGTTATTTAGTGAGACGTTCTCAAGGAGGCAGACAACTAAAATATTCAAATAAAACAAAAATCCTCCCCCACAAAGTCCTACGCATCTAAACAACTGCAGACTCCGGGATAAAATGTAGCAGGGGCCGCTAAAGAATAAATTGTGTGATGTGTTACTGTGAGGGTGAAACACTGACCGGCATTAATAGATTTGCTTTAGATTCAAGACCAAAATCTTTTAAGGATTCCCAAAACCTGAAAAAAAGCTCCCATTTTATATTAAACTCACCTTTTCTCATTGCCATAGGATTTCTGTGCAACTTTTGCGTGTAGGATCATGACAGTTTGGTCTCCTCGCTCCTTCAGGTAATTCCTCATCGCTTCTCTGCAGGAAGAGAAAAAAGAAGAGAGATAAATTAAACCAGCTATTTTCTAATCTGAAAGAGGAAGTGACGTGAGTGCAACTTCACAGAAGACTTAAAAGGAGGCCACCCTCCTTGTGTATACATGCACATGCAGTACACTTGCAGCGACCTCTGAAAAGCCAGAGCCTCCACAATATGCTTGCAGAGAAGCTGAGCCCTCCCTGGGTCCATCCGAGGTTCAAGGGGGGAGCAAGAAAACACCAGAGCCAAAAAAACAAAAACAGAGCTGAGCTCATCACCAAAGATTCCTCATGTCGTGTCAAAAATGTTGCAAGGCCCGTGCTCCGATTACTTCTGTCAACTTTGCCAAAACTTCTCACCTCCCGCTACACCCCCACCCACCCTTCACAGGCGCGAGCCGAAAGCTTGCTCGACTGAGAGGCGCGGAGGTGAAAGATCGGGCTTAGACGCACAATTAAAGCACGTCATGCGCATGGAGAGCAACACACTTTGACCCGATCGCTACACATGCACAGATGTCAGTGACACCTGACACGCCAGGGGATCCTCACAGGGCTTCCCACTCAAACACGCACACACGGCTTTTCACTCTAGCACGTTATACTAGGCCGCACACTCGGCTTAGACGTGCCCTTTGTTATGAAAAGCAAGGGGCCTCCTCAGTGTGTGTGCGGGACACAGGGGCATTCGGGAGAGTGGGCGATACAGAAGAAGAGGAGAAAGCATGATGAGGCAATTATTTTTCTGATTATTTCAGTCTCGCTGCAACACTAAAAATCAGTTTTTTCTCAATTACTGATCGCCAGCAGCTATAAATGAGACTAATAGAGGTACGATCCTGGAATTCCACACAGCCTGACATCACTTAAACACCACATGGAGAAAATGATATCAAGCCGGGGTGGACGGGGGAGTGCGTACGACTCCAGTTCGACTCGGTGGAAAACAGTGGTTTCATTAAAACGTTGGACTTCTCCGCACGGATGCATTTAGAATGTGATTACGTTATTAAAGGACGTAACCCTTCTCTGGGAAGTGAATCGCTGGTGTCACACACACACACACTAATCCCGCCGGGTGGAGTGGAGGCGGACTCCTGTGCTCAAAGCTCTGATTGATTATGGAGAGAAAACACAGTCCAGGCCTGCTGATGTCAGACCCTGCAGGGCACATGTCACACCTCTGATACTGCCTGTGACCTACTGCTCCCACAGGAAGGATGACACACACACACACACACACTTAATCACATTTATTTCATCCCATTTATACAGGATTAGGGCAGTTACCACTTAGAGCAGGGGTCCCCAATCCCGGTCCACGAGGGCCGGTGTCCTGCAGGTTTTAGATGTGTCCTTGATCCATCACAGCTTATTTAAATGGATAAATTACCATCTCGACATGTCTTGAAGTTCTCCAGAGGCCTGGTAATGAACTAATCACGTGATTCAGGTGTGTTGACCCAGGGTGAGATCTACAACCTGCAGGGACACTGGACCCCTGACTTAGAGGAAGCTTCTAAAACAACGGTCCCCAACCCCCGGGCCTCGGACCGGTACTGGTCCTTGAGTCGTTTGGTACCGGGCCGCGAGAGTTGAGGCTCAGGTGTGAAATGTATAGTTTTCAGCGTTTTTATCGGTTTTCAGCGTTATTTTGTTATCGTTTTTATCGTTTACTCGGTTGTCCTTGGTGTTTTCACGTGTGTTATGAATAAATTTTCTTTTTTTCAGTACCGGTACTAGTTTTATTTTGTTGTATTTATCCGCGACACCTTAAAGGCCGGTCAGTGAAAATATTGTCGGGCATGAACCGGTCCGTGGCGCAAAAAAGATTGGAGACCGCTGTTCTAAAAGATGGTTTGCATCTTATGCATGTCCTAAAGACCCTAAATAAAAACATTTAGATCAAGTCATTCACAAAAAAAGAAAGATATACAATTTGGAGTGACAAGTAAAATACATAAACAGTTTCAGTTTGGCAATCATGTGGCTCCCTAACAGCGGGATCTTAGCTTGTCCGCCTAGAGACTGCTCTGCAACCGTCTGCCAAACACCAGTGATGGAAGAAGAGTGTATTCACAGACCAGATGGTGAAAATCTCCGTGCGATTGTGTTGACTGATAGCAGACTGCCACAGTTGGCCGTAGTTTCCAACTACTCAGAGCTGTAGTTGTGCCTTACTGCTGTAGTCAGTACATTTCAAAAGATACAACTTTTACTCTGAGGACGGATTTTACATTTCTGAAGGTTTTTATTTTATACTACCGCTCAGCGACTCCATATGCTTACATGTAAACTACAGGCTGCTGTGGCGATCTGCGAGGGACCAACGCAGTCACAACAAGATTTTTGGTGCATTCACCCCATTGGTCATTTCACCCAGTGACAGCCAGCAGCCTCCAGGAGCCACTCCCCCACCAATCGGTGACCAGAGGACACATCGTGTCCAATATGGCAGACACCTCGAGCAAAGTACACATGAGAAACTTCTATAACACAGGAACACAGCCTCTTTAACCTTTAAGACATCCAACAGTGTTAGCTTCAAGCACCTAAATAAATCAGAGAACATCTTTAAATGATGCTTTACCCCCATTTTCAACTGTTTTTTAAAATCTTGGACTCACTAATGGAGAAGCTTTGTATAAGTCACACTTAAAATAATCTATGTTTATCTTTAATAATGGTCTGGGTGCACACCCAGGCAGTTTTATCTGCCATCCCACTCCTGCTAAACCAGCTTTCTTCTGATTGGCTGCACCTTGCAAACAGAAAACAATATGTATAGGACCATGTAAGTGACATCATCTCTCTCTGATCTCATACAGAGTCATGAGTAGAGACACAAATCCTTGTCTTTGGGCTTACAAAGATCATCTATGCATGTGCTGACCTCCTTATATGTTTGATAAGAGCAGCACGACTATAACGGTCCACTCAGACCATGCATTCGGTGCCATACTTAATGAGATCTTTGGGCTCCGTCACTCATTTTGAAGCTCATGTTGTCAACATTTTGAAATCAGTTCTTGTCCTCCTGACAAAAGGAAATAAAACACCAAATTAAAAAAAAGAAACGTTACATCAGCCAGCCTCAGAGTCAGGGTCACGCTCATAAAAAAGGGAAGCAGTTTGATCAAATATTTAAATACAATGGCACGTAGTTACTGCACGACCACAAAATGTAATGCTGGTGTTTGTTAAGTGTCGTGCGACAGCCTCGGCTTGTGGTTGACACCGTTTCAGCGCTCACCAAACCCTTCCAGACCACTGTGGCTGAGTTGGGGAGAGACCATTCCCCATCAAGACACAAATGCTTTGGCACGATCGCGCTTTGACACACAGCGGCTCTTTATGTATGCCGATTTTCACTTCAGAGCGCCTCCAAACAACCACTGAATAGATAACAAAGATGCACCACATGTGGCAGCAATCATGTGAAACTGAATATCCTATGATCAGATGGAAAAAAGAAAACAACAACACAAAAGTCCCCAACACTGGGTCCATCGATCCAAACTTGTGCTGTGTAGCCAAGCTTTGTTCAAACCCGCAGAATTTTATATGAAAATCTAGCGGGGAACAAGAGCTTTATAAAGATACCAAACATGTCTCGAAGGATTTCGGGGGAGACGAGTATAAAAGGATGCAAAAGACATCAAAAAAGATGACAGATGACTATCACGACGCAGTGAACCAGAAACATCAGGACTTTACGCAGGAGCTGTGTATCAGAGGGGGAAAACCCTAAAAATGGATTAAAGCAGTATTTGTGTATTTGTTCTCTATATTGCACTGTTACGCTGTGCATTATTATTCAGTCTTCAGTAATGTGTCAACAGGGTTTTTCCTGTCACCCCACCCAAAACGTTTGGACTTCCCCCCCTGAAGGAATACGGGTGTAATAGAATATTTTTTCTTCTTCTTACTGAAGCATAAAACAGACAATTCAATATGATATTTACTGCCTAACATACATTTTGTTCCAAACAGAGGGGCCAGAAATATATATTTTTCTTTTATACACAAACAGCTATGCCCATGTGTGTATTAATAATAAAGACAATGGAAACGGGACATGCTTCCAAAATCTTTTTCGCGCTACAAAATGCAGGTGGCAGCAGGAGAGTAACGAGATTCCCGTCTCTTAAATGACTCTTACTCGTACGTCTCGCATCGATATCGATAAAGACTTTGGCTTTGATCTAACACATTCACCCTAACACGACAGGGCCGTCTTGAGTAATCATTTGTAGCTTATACAGAGTGAAACATGAGCGCACGCACGCCACACAGACTCTGAGCGCTGGAGACGGAAGGAGAAGTGAGAGAGACTGTGACCAGAATCAGCTCTACTTCCTGTGCAAGACTAGCACGCAGCAGATGCACGAAATTCCAGTGCAAATCAAAATACGAGTAAGGTAAGACCAAATTTCAAAACATTACACTGTGTTCATTTGTATTTGAGGGGAAAAAAAAAAAAAAAAAAAAAATGGGGGTAAAAATAAATAAATAAATAAATAAAACGAGGAAACGAGGGTCACTTCATTTAAACTGAGTACGCCCGCATGTAATAAAACCAATAACCACAGATAAGAGTCTACATCACACTCTCACACAGAAAAGTAACAGCATCTGAGCTGCAGGTTTAATTTCTGACGGGCTTTATTTAGGTCCAAGAAATGTGCTAAAAGGCAGTCGGTGACAGCGAGTGAAAAGAAGGTGGGGGGTCAGAAATAAAACGTGAGGAGGAGATCGGGCAAAAGAAAAATCGGAACATACGAAACAAAAGACGACGCGCTTGAGAGGTGAGACAAAAATGTGCCAGACAGATTTATAAAAAGAGGCATATCTTTAACAGCAGGCTATATGGTGTGTGTGTGTGTGTGTGTGTGTGTGTGTGTGTGTGTGTGTGTGTGTGTGTGTGTGTGTGTGTGTGTGTGTGTGAGTGAGAGAGGAGGGGTGAGGCTACAGATGCAGCAGAGCAGACAGGCATCTGCCCCGTACATCTGCCACAGCGTCTTCAGCAGAGCAGCACTGTCACAGGACCCCCTGTGAACACACTCAAACACACGCACACGAAGAGCAGAGGGGCGGGGCCACATTAATACACACATGCGCGGTGAAACAGCTCAATTAAGATGATCAGACAGTAATTAGTTTGCACCTTGTGCATCACAAAAGGTAGATTACACACAATTGTAGTGTGGGGCTTTGGGTTAAAGCATTAACAATCAGCCACTTTAGCCTCCTTTTACAAGGCCAGGAGACGTGGCCTTCACACACACACCCCTCACTGTTTGATGTCTGACCTCCGGATGAGCCGTGTAAGCTCACACACACACACACACTCGCACAAAAATGGAAAACTGCTGACAGCTGTGGGATATCGCTACAGCTTGCACTCATCTCAGCTCTGATCGTTTGCTACGCGGTAAACAGAGTAAATCCTCCGCTTTGACATTTCTGCATCAACGACAAAACGTGAGAAAATTTAAATAGCGCTGGTGTCGTTGCTTGAGTGACGTCACCGATCACTCAGGAGAATATTGCGGTGGGTACTCGCGCCCTCAGTGTTGGTATATATGATATCAGGTGTAATCGGATCCTAAAACATACAATCAAACAGGCAGATCAACCCACTGTGACCAGAGAAGTGAAATAAATAAATACCTGCTTCTTCTTCTAATTGTAGCTGTAATTAACAGTTTGAAATGGCTCATTTATGCTATTGACAATACAGTTCCCGCAGATATGCTGGTATCAGCATTTATAACTGATGAATGGAAAAAAAATGTTAGGGAAACTGCTTTTGTTTTTGTGTCTGAAAGAAAATAAACATATTGGCCCATATCTTGAATTGTTAAAATCACCAAATATCAAAATCAGTATTGGTTTTAAAGTCCTTTAAGTCAAACTCTATGTGCCCATTAGACTGTACTCCCTTATGACTAATTTACAAATTTTTATATTTGCAAATTTATACTTTTTTTTGATCCATTTTCTGTTGCTTTGCTTGTTATTTTCAAAAAACAAAACAAAACAGTAAATTAGTTGCCAGTAAACTTGGCAACCCAGCCTGTATTCTCATGTTGAGTCCGTTTGTGTAAAGTTTGTGCAAGTGGATGTGTCTGAACCCTAGAAGTGTTTGTTCCAGTTGAGTAGCCTCCCTGACAGTGTGAACCTCTAGGACCTGGAGGTTGGCTGCCATAAAAAGCTCCTGCGGGATGCTGCAAAATTTTAGAGCAGCACCCAAAGAAAACCTGCGGACGCGAAGACTCTACGGCAGATTGACAGGCCAACAAAGACCATAACCATAGTCACATGAACTAAACGAGCTCTGTTGTGCCTTTCGGCTGTTTGTTAATGAGTGTTTTGTGTCGGACATATTTCTGGCCATCAAAAACCATCAGACGAATCGAAGGGCCAGTGTGAGCCAGCGGACTGGCAGCACATGAATAAAGAGGGGGACACATCAAAAAGTGCAGGGGCCCCTTTTTCCAAAACCACGCTCGGCTGTTCCAAGCAACACGCAACCCCCTCATTTTCCCCGCTGAGTGCCACGCGCAAAAGCCGAGCGACACACACACACATACAGTCTTTGTTATTCAGAACAGCAAACACCAATAAGCAAACAAGTGCGTGCGCGCACACACAATCCCTAAAAAGCAACCCACATCATCCATCAACGGTCTGGATTCACCCAAATGTTACTCCAAGTAACTTGGAGCAAACTTAAGAAGAACACAATAATCAAAAACTTGCAGTATGGCTCGTCAAAAAAGCTACACACAGTAAGACAAGTACAGCGCACAGAGCGCACATTTGGACCGTGAGGCCTCAGAAAGGGTTATTTATTGCTTCTCTAGCATGTTTCTCCACAAACAACGGCAAAAATAGCACGGTTCGTTTCAACACAAGCACATTAAAACAGTCCCAAAGGAGGCGAGTCTGCAGAGATCTAAGTAATGAGCGATCAATAGCAGAACAAAAATGAGGTAATACAGCAAAGCTGGGGTCAACAGAAAGCAGCTGTGCAGGACTCCACAGTAAAGCTGCACATGTCGTACACTATTGTTGTATCAACAACAACGTTGCAGCTCGTCAGCAGCGGTTGTTAGAGACGCATTTCTCCGCTTCTGGAAATCACAGCCTGAAATGAGCTTCTCGCTGCCTCAACAGATTTTATGTGGCAAATCTGCTGGTGAATATAAAATTATTAAAACGCTTGTAAAAATTAGGCGTGGAAATCGTAGTTAAAAACAAAAAAGTTCCTGTTAAAGAAAAAAGCGAGGTATTTATTATTCACATGGTGTCAGTTGGGGATGTGCCGGTGGACAATGTCGAGAATCGTTCATGTTAATAGTGATAGCTCGTCAACTAAGGAGGTTTTTTAACTAACATCTCCACCGATGCATTAAGTTGACACTGTCACATGATGAGTTTCATTTTAAACTGTTTCTGCAATGCCACAGTTACACATGTACCCTCAATGTACAAGCAACACTTGCAAAACAGACGGGTATGGGCGTGCACCAGCGCGTGTACAAAGTTCATGCTTGGACTTCTGCACGCTTTGAAGGTAATGTGCGTGTGTCGTGTGTGTGTGGGTGTAGTGGCTACACGGACCAATCAAAATCATGATCTAACAAGAGAAAACAGGTTAAAGAAAGAAAAGAAACTGGATGAGGGGCATGGAGTTAAACGACAGGGTGGAAAAAATTGTGTAGTTTTTGATGTTTTTTATTGCAAAGTTTTCTTTTTTATTGGTAATCCCAGAGTGGTATTAGTAAGCCACATATTAGGGATACTTCAAAGGGTCTCTATACTTTCATTCTTTTGAGAATGAAGTGTGCAAAATAGTAATAATCAAAACAAAATCAAATCTAGAAAACAAACAAACAAAAAAAGGTAGCAAATACCTTGGGGAGGGGCGGGTCCCTAAAAAAGGTGCTCAGAAGAACACAACGGCATACATAAACAAAGGTACACACAAAACCCAGCACTATGACAAGAAAACAAGCTCTAAAGGGACCACGAGTGCGTGTGCACACTCACCTTGTTAGGCGCTGTGGCTGAGGGCGCTCCCCGAACTTCCTGCAAAGACACAAAGTGAGAAGAAAACATGAGTGGGTTGGTTATCAACCACCAACACACGGAGAGTAAACAGTGCACTGCAAAAAAAAAAAAAAAAAAAAAAACCCAGCACATGTACAAACGCACATAAAAAGCAGCGTGGCCTTGGCAGCGTGTAATGGCAGTGTGTTCAAACAGAGGACGTGCCAAACGTCGCGCCGCTTGTTTGCCGTGAAAACACAACTTTGTGTTTTCAGGTTAAAGCGAATGAATTTTGTTCAAACTATTTGCCGTCGTGTTGAAACACGTTGAACATCAATGGGAAAAACCCCCCCACTGGGTTCCGATCAGCTAATCGGTATATTTAGTATTACTACTGAATTTCAGAAACTCAAGTTCAGCAGCTGAACAAACGACGGTTCTTCACTGGCCGACGCATTCAACAAACAGGTGTGAAGGGTTTGAGATTACAGAGATTTTAAATGGTGCTCAGAGAAGCCCCTAACCATATTTATCTCTATTATCTGTGTTACTATAAGCTATAATCTTAAAATAACACATTGATGTAGTCGTGAAGATCCTATTGATAGCAAAACACACACCCCAAAGACAAAAAAACAAAAACAAAAGAAAAGAAAAAAACCCAAAACACACACACACACGATAATACAAAAGAAGCTTTCTGGCTTTGTGTTTGCAAATCTGAATTGTAAAACCTGAACAAGAACATTGACATGATGAATTTTTTGGCAGTGCCTCCAATCCACTGGTGCTGAAGGCATATTGCAGCGATTTAAAAATTACAAACCACGGGGACAGAAATTCTTATATTAAAATACTGGTACTGCACCAATTTAATTACTTCATTGGCATTTCTGAATTAACAGCAAAAGGCGTGAATTTCAACAAGAAAACTGATCTTTTTAATTTCTCCTGTGAATGCAAATTATTCTAAAGTCATCAGAGTGTGCAAAAATACAGATCGAAAAGCATTTTAGCTGAACCCACTGACATTCTGCCTGCAATTTTAAAAGAAAGACCGCTCCGAGGCATGGCACTCCTCAGGTTAAAAGGTCTCCGTTATACTGACGGTTCATTGATTCTTCAGGGAAACGATACAAATAAGCAGAGAAGGTAAACGTGCTTAGTTAATGTGAGTCAGCCGAGGACCATAATGAAACAAGAGCTGGACTGAACGAGTTCTTGAAATGGCTCGTTTGGTTGATTGATTGATGATTTTTTTTCCCCCTCCATGTATGGAGTCATCACTCAATTACACACCAACTCAAAACATCTGTAATAAGAAAAGAGAAACAGAACAAACATGGAGGAAGTGCTTAACCCTCTGATTTAAAAGCATGAAAGAATATCAAACCTCTACTACAACTACTACATCTACCTTTGTCTTAGGACAGTGAGCAAAACTCAGTTCAGTCCGTTGTTATTAAAATGTTTTTGTGCTCCACATTTACATTATCCTGTCCTGTTGCAGGTTCTATGTGGATAAACTCTGAAAGCACAGCGGGGCCTGCTGTGGGTAGCAGCCGTGTAAGACGCTGTGGTTGCAGTTCAGTCAGCAGGTCCTGATAGAATAACAGGAGAAGCAAATAAATGGCGCTTTGAGGACCCGGCTGTGGCTGGCTGGCTGGTAGGCAGCAGCTAAACTCGCTAATTAAAACGCATACAGTTCATCATAAATAAACTAAGGGCACAGTCCAAGCTTTTAGAGGTGTGTGCACTTAAAACAATGTCCATTAACAGAAGACAGCATGGTGACCAGAGAAGGAAGAATTTTTGAATTGTATATTTATTCTCGAGCCGAGGTGATTTTGCGAACATCCGTCATGTTACAAAAGCCTGAATTTAACTCAAACTGTTGGGTGAATCATGACTGGGATGGATAGATCGTTTATTCTACCCAAACGGAACAAAGTGACGTGAGTTTGTGCTGAGAGGGCTGCTCTGCACAGTTTAAACCCCAACGCAACAAAAGAAGAAGATTACAGGATCAGTCAGGTAACCATTTTTCGCCCTCGGCTTAAGGTTCATGACCCGACTTTTAAGTCCTCAAATTTCCGTGACTATGAAGACGTCACATGCTACCAATCACTAAAGTTTCTGCCCCAAATGTTGAAAGCTGTCTTGAAGTCAAATTCAGTGTGCTGGAAAACTGATGAATCAATATACTGTCACTGAGTCATACTCGAACTCTTAGTAATAGATGTAGCAAGGAAACCACCGCAAACAACCGCATGTACGACGATGGGGTGTAAAGTTACAACATATCTCAGCTGAGTGTGATGGTTTTATGGTCAACTTATTTCTTTTATGCTTGTAAAGCAACACGTCGAGCCTTTTACACGCAATACAGAGAAACTGTTTCACTATTCTCCTCAGGACTAAAAAAAAAGAAAAATCTGCAAGGAACAAAATCTCTTTAAGGTAATAAGTCACTGCTAACCAATGAAAACATGTAAAAAAGGGGAACAAATGATGTGGTTTTGTGACAGGCTGTATCTGAAGACACAATTTAAAAAGACTTCTTTGCCAAATTGTAGACACAACACTTGTTTGTCTGTCGAGTTCGGTGCGCTTCTCTACTTAAACAGGTCAGAGTTAAGTATGTTAACATTACACTACTGGTTGAAATTAGTCAGCTATAAGAACTGGACTGAAAATGAGTGAAAAAGCAGCCAAGATCCAAAGAAAAGCTTTGACAGATGCCTAGGGGTATCGCTCAAAAACATGCTTTAGAAAAAAGGAAGAAAAAGAAAAAGGAGAAAAAAAGGGGGCGTGTGGCCCAAGACTTTTGCACAGTACGGTAGAAACAGTCGGCATGGATACGTGTGCTTGATTGCACCTACACCTTACAACCTCGGTGGGAGCACAAAGAAAAGCCATTTGTTTGAGACTGACCATTACAACTCGGATCCTGTGTACTTGGGTTGGATGGAGCCTCTAAACGATCGTAATAAGGGTTTGGATGTGAAGCAGCGTGAAATCGTCAGAATTACAAGCGCTAAATCAAAAACTAGTGGGTGGCAAAAAAATAAAGTAAAAAATTACAATTAAGTAAGAATCCAACATTCAGACCACCTTCTGTTTTACAAGAGCGGGTGTCGGTGGTCAGGAAATTACACTTTTTTTGTTTTCTTCCACACAAAAGGCTTCAATATTCTCTGAACAGTTTCTCAAATGAAAAACGCTGCACACTCTTTATAATGTGTGGCTTAATTACCAGCGAATCAAGTGATCTCAACGGAGGCCGGTTAGCTCTACAGTTATACTGTAATAGAGCGGTTTGGAAGCATCAGAGTTTTGTGCACAGCTCGGTGAAATAAGAGCTTGAAAACAGTGTCGGTTTTATATTTATTGACTCAAGGCTGAAGTTTTATTTAAATTTAAACCCCAAGAATCAGAATCTGCAAACTAAATTTCACACAGACCAAGGACACATCGTTAAAATATCCCATTTTGTCGGACCATAACCCAAAAAGAAAGAATCTGTTCACCGTCACACACACGAGAATGAGTCTGAAAGGCAAATGGTTGGTCAAACCTTCAAACATAAACATATCTGCTATCACAAAACTGGCTGGGTTTAAGGGCTTATGTCTGCAGATCTACATATTAAGTTATTAAAAGGCAGTTATATAAAAGTGCCCAGTGCCTCTACGAAGAAAAAAAAAAGGCAATTAGGATTTTCATTCTTGTGTAGGATGTGGTAGCTTTGCATGCTGCCTGTAAGTATGTCACTACATCGTAGATAGCATCAGTAAACACAGAGATACGGTGTCACTCAACTGGTTAGGGGTTTTAGCATGCAAGCCTTGGGCACAACTTTTAGAAAAGTAGTCATGATGCCACAAAGAGATGGATAAAAATAGCACGAAAAAACAAAACAAAAAAAAGGCAAGGGGAAGAGGGGATGAAGTCCAGGAGAACGGGAGAGAAACTGAAAGCATGATCTGTGCCAGAGACAGACGGAGCGAGTGGAGGTGGAATAATTATAAAGGAGGGCAATCAATAAGGTTCCCACAGTGAAACACTGATGCCTCAACAAGCTAATGGATTCCAGACGGCTCTCTGTTCTCTCCCCCTGCTTCCAAACCTCACCCGAACCACTGAAAGCAGGGACCAAGCGAGGAAGGAACAATACGAGGAAAGTGTAGGGGAGATTACAGGAGAGGCGAGCAACACTGAGAGGATGGTGCATAGAGGAAAGAGGGCGAGGAGATCAAATTTAAGGATTTAGAGGTGGATGGAAGAAGAAAATAAAGACTGCTTCCTTTCTTTTCTATGTCTGCACTTAGTTTTTGTGTGTGTGTGTGTGTGTGTGTGTGTGTGTGTGTGTGTGTGTGTTGAATTCACTACTATCAAATCAAAGTAAAGCCTGCAAAATTTATTATAGACAGAATTTACAAGACGCACTGATCTCGCACATTCTGATTCTTCATTGGGGTTATATGCAAACATTGTGGATGGCAAGACTGATTTTACTGCAAAGTAGAGCACAGAGATCGAGGCGGTCAATTGTTAAAGAGTTAGCAAGTTCTGTGAAAAACCACAGTCCACATTTCCATTCACCTCCACAGACTCACTCGAGACACAAAACACCAACAAGAAAAGACCTAGCACAGGAAACCACAAAAGGTAGAGCTGCAATGGCAAAAGAAAGGCATGCTGACTGTTGCAGCTGCAGTTTTCGGGTAGGCTTGCCTACAGTCAGATGTCTCATTGCGTGCCAAAGTTCATCAAAGTTCAGTTCGCGCTTTGGTGACTCAAGGGTAGCACAAAAAGCAACCTGAACCCCCATCAAAAGCGAATCCTCGGAGTGCACGGAGATGAGGTTTTTAGCTACACTTGAGCCTTTCTTGAATAGTTTTCATTCACTTATTAATGTTGCATGCTTAACTGCGTTCATCACTCCTGTTCAGCTGGTTTGCCTCACTTTGCGCCTGCATTTTAATGCACTTTGGGTCTCCTTGGGGTGCTAGACAACAAGCTACTAAACATAAAAATATGTCTCATCTTTTCCTTTGGACTTCATGACCTAAGGAATGAGTAAGAATTTTGTCTGATTTCTTCCTCCTCCTCTAACACTTTCCTATGAATATGACGAGACAAAGGGTTTCATAAGCAGTTTAAATGGGACATTTGAAAGTTGAGTTACTGCTAAATAGCCAGCCGCAGACAGGTAGGTTGGTAGCCTTAGAAGAAGAAGAAAAAAGAAAAAACCTCATTAAGCCGTCACTGAAGGTGGATGCGGTGGAGGAGATACAGTTAACGAGGAAGGAGTGAGGTCATACTAGCAAATGCTTGTTACGGCAAAAACGGTGAAGGAAAATTGACAACCAACCAACAAAGATTTTGTGACCTGGGGCTGTCTTTTAGTCATTGCTGCTCCAGCAGGAAACCCCCACCCTGAAATTGGGTTTTTAGGAAGTGACGAAAGTGCAACTCTGTAAGAGACAGGGCTGCATGTGATTCATAACTCAAGACAATCCGAGAATTTCAAAGCAATAGTGCAAAAAAGTCTGTTTTGGCTTTATCATTTGTCTGTTGTAACCCATTTAAATGTGCTGCAAACTCAAACCCATGTTTTGTTATGTCACCTTTGCTTCCACATGTGGCTCTCCTTTCTAAATTTGTCTTAAAACTCACTCGTTAAAGCCAAACTTTTATCCTCCTCAATCATTTGGTTCCCACTTGCTGCAAGCACCAATATTTTCCCTGTTTCCTCCCCCTTTTCAGTCTTTTACATGTGTGTTTATAAACCCTGTAATGGTCCTTTGTATTGTGGCCATATCCTATTAGGAACCTGATAGGCCCATTAAAATGCTAAGCCAACTTGCTAGTAGCTTACCTTGGCATGGTTAGTTATGGGTTAGTGTGCCAAGGGCAGTGAATAGATATGAGCAGGGACAGTGAGTCTATTTACAAGTGTGCAGTGCAAGGCTATGCCCTTACTCTGGAGTTCCAATGGAAAGCATGAGTGATGTCTCTGTCAGCTTACAAAGGTGTACTATTGGTGCCTTTTGAGTCTTGGTCTGTATGTGTATGTAATATGTAATTCAGTAATAATCAATTAAAGAGAAGTACAATAAGAGAATGTTTTTAATTCCATATTTTGAAAAGACAGACAGAGGATGAGGGATAATCATGCTAAGCAGGCATGGAGTTAGTCAGGACACTAAATCTGAAAATATTATGGGACTTGGGTTTTCAGTTTAGTATTGTAGGAAGAAGAAAGTGGTTTCCAATTTGTTTGCCACAGCTGGCACAGACTTTGTGAAATCAGCTACTTTCTATAGGCTAAATTTTGCAGTAGCTAAGGTTATCCAAATGCTCAAGCAAACATAATATAACTAACTTTATACCTCATAGTAACAATAGCAGGAAACCACCCTAACATTTCGGTCCATCTTCTCATAAAACTATGAAATTAATATTTTAAATAAAATGAATTTAGGATTACATGCAGGTTTTTGTGTGTACTGAGAAGTGTGCAACCCTACTGTCACAGACTTCTAAATTTCAGGTATTGTGACACGTCTGTGAGGCAATTCTGGTAATTTATTTGCCAACGTTTTTGAGAGACAAATGAATTTTCAAGAAAGCAAATGCCCATCACTTCCTATTTTTGGTTCTCCAAACTTGAGAATTTGATGGTGTTTGTGGGTTTTTTTATTCTTTTTGGTTAACTCAAACTCTTTCAGACTTTTTTTTAAGCAAAGACAATCTAAACACACTTCATCATACTGTCAGAATTTCTTACAGTCTAAATCATTGTGGAAAGTAAAGACAGATGAGTCAAAGATGATGTATATTAACCACAGCCCTGGTTTCAAAATTGTAGCATAGACTTGACACTGATATTTTTAGAAGGAAAAAAAAGATTTTTGTAATCAAGTTTTAAGGGCAGTTTGTTTTCAGATTCTGAATTTTATGGTGTTATCACTGGGAGAAAAATCACAAAGAAAAAGGTCCCCCCCACCCCCACCCCACACACTTTTTGCTCTTGCTGCATTCTCCTCCCACCCCCACTGTATATATTAAATAATGCACAGCCACATTTTAACTACAACTGCATGCACAGTTGATGTGTAGTTTACCACAATTGTGGGGGTTTTTTTTGTGGGTATTAAGTCGGCCAAGATAAAGGCCGACTTAATACAACCGCACATTCTCAGTATCAAAAATACACCGAGTCTTACATCAGCATTTCTTTTCTATTGCATTTTCTACTACCAGACTACCAGAAGCATCTCGCTTTGCGCCGTCTGTTGGCTTCACTGGCTGGTGAGTGACAGAATGAGGGTCCTGACAGCACAGCAGATAGCTACCGGCTGAAAGTTTTGACAGAGAAAAATCTGAGGAGCACAAAGTTAGAGGAATGCTCCCTTCTGTCATGTCACCTGTTTGTTTGCCTGAACCAACGCATGCATTAATCTGGGATGCTGAAGGGAACGCGGCAGAATAGTTTGGGTATTTCCGTTCTTATGCAGCTTTGCAAACCAAAGACTGTCAAGCTTCACCTTTCCAGTGATGGATTCGGTTCACCAAACGAATTGTTCTTAATAGTGTTTGGAGCAAAACCGTACCGAAAGGAAGAAGGGGAAAAAAAAGGACAAAAGGTTTTTTCCCCAATGCTGCCAATATCATTTGTTTATATCACTAATTCCCAAAAGCACCTCTTTGTCATTCAGGCTGACTCAGAGTGCACACAGATGGCCACAAATATTCACAAACTGACACCAGACTGACACTTTAATTTCTCAGAGGGTGAACACAGGAGCAGAGACAAGGTGGCAGACCGTATTCTTGTGGTAGCTTATTAAAACCCAGCACCTCTAACCAGCAGCAGACACGACTTAAGACGCAGAGTGAAACTCCTCGCTAAACCTCCCCTCGGGCCTCCTCCGCACAACGTACGCACACAAGTCATAGCGACCATCGCTAAGACAAAAGCATGCATGTTTGTCAAATGTAGACAAGAGACAGTTGACGTCAAGACATGAAACCTAAAAATCTAATTGAAACAAGTATTTGAGTCACTTTATTCGATGCAAATCGAAATGCTACAAGAACAGAAGCCAAACCATTCATCCACTCCCATCAAATGACTCTCTAATGCAACTTTAGAGCCAATAAGTTAAATTGATTCATCAAACACCATAATTGCTGGTTGTAGCTTCTCTAAAAAAAAAAAAAATATATATATATTTTATATATATATATATATATATATATATATATATATATATATATAGATAGATATAGATATAGATATATAGATATATAGATATATATAGATATATATATATATATATAGATATATATTAAACCTCCCCCCAGTCTGCAGCTGGCATCAACATTTTAATTGGGGGGTGCTTTTCTTGATGAATTATTACTCTGAAGAACACATCTGTAATTCCTCTCGAATAAAATTAACCTCTGGGTGGAGCGTGGTGGGGAAACAGGGCGGTTGTCTCCCATCCTTCTCTGACAGGTAGCATGACATATGAGGTATTTGTGACAGAGAGGGATGGCAGTTACTATGAATAGAGGATCGACAACCCGCCTCCGCGTGTTAGCACGCGAGCGCACGTTAACACACATCGACACATGCGCACACAACGGGGGGCTGATTGAGAGAGTGTGAACTCCGCCTGCCGTTCAGACGGGGATGTGTTTGACAGCTGTGACTGACAGTCCAAACAGTGCTGAGGAAGGAACGAAAAAAAAGAAACACATCAACACCCGAAGGCTCAGAAGAGACACGAAATGCACACCCCGACACGGCCTCGGTGTGTGCTCGACTGAAAACGCACATCCAAAAACACACACATGCTTTTTGCTCTGTTGCTCAGGCATGTATCTGATACGACAAATCAAGCAAGAGGAAAGTTGCATTTTCTGTTCCTCAAACTTCTCCAGTCCTTGGAAACACACATGTAGTAAGAAGACTCCATTTTTATAGCAATTTCAAGTCCTGATTCTAAAAAGGAGACATTTTTTAGACTATATGCCCTTCAACAAGTGATATTTGCAGGCCTCATAAACTGTTATGCAAATGTTTTGCTGTTCGTTGACATTTCAGACCTGCTTGTTTTCAAGCATCCCTAGAAGGAAGTGACAAAGTTCAGCAGAAGAAGAAGT
Source organism: Neolamprologus brichardi (assembly GCF_056152115.1). Taxonomy (NCBI): domain Eukaryota; kingdom Metazoa; phylum Chordata; class Actinopteri; order Cichliformes; family Cichlidae; genus Neolamprologus; species Neolamprologus brichardi. Next base: position 33,370,845 of record NC_142106.1, on the reverse strand, counting down.
TGCTGCTTTCAGCAGAGAAGTACTGCAACACCAGACGAAGGTGGTGCATCTTATCAAGCCGAGCGGCGTCACGTTATATATACAAGAGCTAAAAATTTCTCACATAATACTGATGGAGAGTGATATCTGTGGTCAGGAAAAGGCACTTAGAGCTGCTTTTCTAGATAACATGATTAGAAGTGTTGCAACACGCACACAAAAAGCACCAGATATAAAACAAAACCCAAATCATCCAATGCAGATGATTTGTAGATTTAGCTCCCCGCCCTCACAACATGTTTTTTTTGTAGCATTTTAAGGAGGTGAAGCTCATATAACTATAATATGAATATGAATGAATATATACAGTCTTAATTGCAATTGCAACATGAAATCATAGTGGCGAAGAAAAAAGGAAAAAACCTCCTTCAAAGGAAACCCCGCACTACTGAAAAGTTAAGCATGCTGACAACAGGTCCTGTTGCCGTTTTCTGAACCAACGTTGACAAAAACGGTGCAGAAAGCGTCGGCGCTGATGACGACAACATCAGTTGCAGGATATTTTCTTGCATTTCCTTACCACAAGGTCACTGGTTAGATGAGTAAGAAGCAGATATAAAATGACTGTGCAGGTGACACTGCTAGATTATAAAGAAGCCTTAGCAATCTGCAACTCATATGCCCTTCAAATGAATGCATTTACTGTAGCTGATGCTCCTTTTCAAAACAATCAACAGTGACGGGGGTTTCTGTGCTGCTCCAGCTTATGCGGCTGCTAATGGAGACACGGCATGTCTCGTAAAATCTCCAAAATTTACAATACAAATCACTCCGCCGTCATTTAAACTTCAGCTCCGATGCTGTGGAAATGATGACATCTCTAGTCGAGAACTTCCATATTTTGTCTACGTTTCGGAGAGAAACATGCACAGATACAAGCGCACATCTGCCTTCTGTAGACGCACTCGCTTCCCCGGGGACCGAAACACAACATACAGACGCCAGACGCCATCATTCATGTGATCGAGGTCAAAGGTTAAGGTGTAGCCTCTGGGGTCAACTAGAAGGCAGGGTGTTGGTGCGCTGGTGCGTGTGGACGTGGCCTGATCCACATTATACTACCAAACAATGACGGGTCTGCCCTCAAACTGCTCTCCACCCTCCAAGCAGAAGCACGAGGCTTCCCCTGTTAATTGCAGACTGCAACATAATTAAAAAGGTGTTCCAATCACTATTTTTTTTCCAGATTTTCATTAAAAGTAATTTCTTATGACTAAGTCACCCTGTACTTACCAAGTGCGCATTTCAATCCGCACCTAATTAAGCTGCTTTTCACACATCTGCCACACTTGTGGCCGAGTACACTCTGATAGAGGCCATGTGTGAATATGAAACCACATGTCTGAATCTATGTATGCACTTGCATTTACACCTTTCAGCCGCTGAACACAGAGAACACCCGACAGTAGCATGAAGGAGACAGGAGAGATAAGATGAGGGATTAGGCCTATAAAAAAAAGGTGCCTGGTTTCCCAGCCTGAGGGCTGATAGCAGATATCACAACTCCATGGAGTGGCTGTACACCTCATTTTCAACACCTTGCCACCTCACAGCTTCCACTGGCCTCTGTAGCCACGGGCCCTCTGAGTGACACCAAATATATGAACCCTGCTCGAAACGAGGCTAAAAACATGGTCCACAGTTGGATGCAACTCCTTTTCTCTTTCTTACAACATTTGTTAAGAAGAAATCTGCAAACAACCAGAGCATGAGTCTACAGACTATGTAGAAAAAGAACTATGGATTCCACTTTAGAGCTGCAGCTAACGATTAGTTTAGTAATCCAGCAATCTATAGATTATACCACCAATTAATCGGTTAAGAAACACTTTTGTCTTATTAGTGGGAAATAAAGAGGAAAAAAAAAATACCATTACTTTGTCTTCCTGGAAAGCTTTCTGACAATAATAGGAGGCAAAATGAGTTTTGATAGTGTTTTATCTCCTGGATGAGGCAGATTTGGTGTGTGTTCATGTTTAAGAGTTTTTGTGCATGTGTGTCTGCATGTTTAAGTGTGCTACTGAACAAATGAGTTTGTGTCTGTAAGCCTTTAAAGAGGGATGTGGTGGCTGCAATAAAGAGAAGCAAGCATATCAGCATTCTAAAGTTTGCCCTGTGCTTTGATGCAAAGTTTCCGCGCTGCTGAAAACAAGACGTTATGATGGTGTGGGCGTTAATTAATAATAATTTAATGTCCAACCTAACAACCCTCAGGTCAGTGCCTCAGAGTTTTACTGGCCCACGAACATTTTACTGGCTTGTGAAAAAAAGCTTCTCCTTTTTATAGAAGCAGTTTAGTTAACACAATATTTTATATTATTGCACTTTCAATCTGAAAAATATTATAAAAGTCTTGAAATTAATATGGTCTAGTAGACCCCATGTCCCCCTTTAGACTCACCCCTGTTTGCTGCAGGTATCTTCCATATAAAACAGAACAGCTGTCAGACAAGTTAACAGTTCATCTGCATATTTTTAATTTAACCGCTGGAGGCTTACTGCAGAGTTTTCCCTGCATGAAACAAATGGCGGAGGATGGAGTAGCTACAATCTTTGCTTTTCTTCATGACGGAGTTGCTGACCAGGTGGTTTGACTGTGATTATAGAAACAGCTCTGCATCAAAGCAAAGCATGTGTGTTGAGGATCTTTTATAAATCTAATGATTCAAATTAATCAACTCGTTGCAGCCCTATTCTACTTACATGATTCATTCTTTGTAGATTCTCTTGTTGTTTTATCGGTGCAGGACAACACAGGTTCTCATCATCAGTGCAACTGCACACTCATGTAAGCCTGAACACATTGGAGAAACTGTGGTAGAAAGGCATGCATGTGACTGTGGTGTGCCACAAGTTTGCCGTCATCATTTTGCAATGTGCAACAGTCAGAAAAACATGCCTGCATTGATGCAAGAACTGATAAGCTTGGAGAAAGTTGATTTTAACTGATTTTTAAGGGGTTCTCCATGCAGGGAAAAATATTCTTTGTGTGCAAAGTTGGTCCTAATACCTTTTTAAAAAAAATAAAATAAAATTTAAAAAAAAAAAAGGTCAAACACAAGCTAAAAGCTGGAATGGAAAAAAAGCAAGACGGGCGGCATCAGCAGTTTTATAAACAGATTCAGTGGACGGCTTGTAGATACTTTCACTTCTTTAATTTTTTTCATGATGCTTCAATTCCAACATTCACGTGGTTTAAATATTTGTTCCTGAAATACAGCAAGATACTATATACTTCAATGAAATGAAAATACAACTGTTCTCTGAAAAGTGTTACTAGATGTAGCTGGTCTTCAGGGTTTTCCCCTCTCAAAAACTGTGTTTAAAAATGTACAATGCATGCTAAACAAGAAAGAAAAAAATGATAAAACGATATTAATCATGACTAAAATTAATATTAAATGAAGATGCATTTGCAACAGTATCGATACAAATGGTGCCCTCTTTGCCGCCTCCAGACAGACGCACATTTCCTCCCCCTCAATAACAGCTGAAGTAGGTAACATTCACAACACTGAACAACACTTCAGGAGGAATTTCAAATGCTTTCAAGCTTCAGTTTCCACAACATTTAAGCATTAAACACTCACCATAAATGTTAACCTAGCTGGCACACATGAGAACTTTAGCCCTCAAACTATAAGCAATTACCCAATAGCTAATAGCAACCCGCCCGGTTGCTGCCTGTGCAGAGCAGCAGGAGAAGCACAGCTGAACTGAGTGGAGAGTAGAGAGAATTATTCATTAAAATGTGTTTATTTTGTTTCTGCCAGCTGTGAGGTCAGTTTTAAAACACACGCAGTGATCAGTTCTTTCATTTTTATAACTTCTTTATTTAAGTATTTACTAAAAAAATATATTTTACCTTAACGATCTGTAATGCAATTAAATAAATAATTCATAAAATGAAATAAATCTCTAAATTTAATTTTAAAAATACTTATTTTGTTAAATCTCCAAGGTTATAATTTTCCCTGTGGTACTGAACATGGTATTGAGTATTTTCCTGGGTGTCCGTATCGAGTTTAAAATACCAGTATTGTGACAACTCAAAGTATTGATGGGGTACACTAGGGGTGTAAAGGTAATAAGATTAATTTTTCATTATGCCTTTTGGTTTTTTTTGGAGTTTAATAATTTTTATATTTCAGCACATTTTCAATTTATGCAACTGAAAAAAGTAATCATGGGGGAAAAAAATCCTGTCATCCTCTTACTGCTACAGTCAAGTGTCAACAATAAGTTGTTGACTCCCTGCCGCCATGCTGTAGGTGATAGATACCGCATGGCATATTGCCAAAATGTTACAGGTGATGCTCCTCCTCTTTAACTTGCTCTGGGACTCAAACTGAAACATTTTTTACCACACACACACACTTCTGCCATCATGCAATTCTGACATCTAAGGTGCTGCCAATACAAATCAGGCATAAACACGGTCGATTTGGATTTGATCTCATCTGATTAGTGCCAAAAAACTTTCCAAAAGAAAAAAAAAAAAGTAAAGCATCAGTCATACTGAATGGAGCTTTTGTCGTGAACACACACCTGTGTCAGTCTAGCAGAGCAGGTCGTGCGTTCATCCGTTGAGGTGGAAAAGGTGTTCGAGTTCATGCGTGAGGGCAGAGGGAAACTAGCAATAAGACTGGGCGATCTGGCCAAAACCATCCATCATATCAGGATCTTCTGACGTAGAACTGAGTTGGAATCTGAATCCCAATTCTCTCATTAGATTTTAGTTGAACTCATGTAATCACATAATTACTTGTTCACATAACTGGTCTTCAGTTGAAATGCCAAATTATTTATTTATTAATTTCCCAAGACCTGCATTACTCAACACCTGCCAACTACTGCACTGACACATGCCAGACACAATAACTAAAGTAAAATTATGGGCTACAGTTACCAAGCTAGACTACTAAAAATGATAAAAGACTTGTGAGGAGTTCAAACATGCTCTGAATTTAGTAAACGTAGTGAAGCCCAGCCAAAAAAAAAAAAAAAAAAAAAAAAAAATCAGCACCATCTGAAAGACAAAAACAGGCTGAGACTGAGAAACTGTGCTCCTTGTTACCTATAAACGACACGCTTTCAAAATTTCAAGACCAGACAGAGACGAAAAATGGTTGGAAACAACAAGTCTCACCAAGCAAGTGGATGTGTATAGAGGTGTGGGGGGAACGAAAGTTAAGGGAGAAATGTAGAAATTCATACCTGCCGGCTACATTAATCCTGGGAGCCTACTAAAAAAAAAAATACCTGCATGTTGATGTCAAACAGTGTTGCACAGTTATAACACTAATCAAGCATTAAAATCAGTATTTTGCCTTCACTACACTGTTTTATTCTGTCTGTGGCCTATAACATGGATATAACACACATGCATATATTCAATCATTGAATAAAAAACAACAACAACAAAAAAAAACTGTTGCTGTGATGGCAGCCGAGACGAAGCACTAAACTCATATTTCACATAATGCCAGAAGATTTTGTTTAAAACAAGTAAACAAATAAAAAAACTGTCCAAGGATGTCCTTCCTGACACACCACACAGCAGATATTCTGCTTCACTCTCATTCTCACTACTGGAAATACTCCATCTGTTTTGGGAGAGGGAGCTGGCTGGGTAGGCTGCACGAATAATGTTTTCCTTGCAGTCGACAGCAGACATTTTCACACTCGTGCAAAACAGCATCTCAGGCATTGCTTCATCAAATTCTGTACACACTCTTCAGCTAATCTATTGTCTTTGAACAGACTGGCACAATGTGAAGGTGATAGAGGTTGTGTGGAAAACCCCCAAAAGTAAAAATTACTCAAACTGCTACTTCATCAACAAAGAAGATTAAAGTGTGATCAAAAACCACAAAAGAAATAAAGAAAGAAAAACCTTTATGTTGCGTGAGCAGATGCATGCAGACCTGACTAAGTTATCTGACTGCTGATGAGCTGTCCGACCCTCAAGGCTGACTTACTGCAGATGGCAGAAGTCTGGTAGCTGCCCTGAGACGCCCCGCTGGGGGCAGAATCAAGGGCAGGGCTCAGTAGTGTGTGTGTGTTTGTGCGTGTGTGTGTGTGTGTGCATTTGGGTGGATCACATCAGCCTGCACTTGCAAGTGCTTGCATGCACATATACACACAAGGCACCAGCTCCATCTGTCTCTGACATGGGAGAGCTTAATGACAGAGGCAGAAAAGCCAAAGAAAAGGCCTTCTCGTCGTGTCTCTCGTTTCCTCCCTCCCTTCATTTTTCCTCCCTTCCATCTCTCTCCTTCTTGACCGCACTCTCCAACATCAATGCTCCATATGGAGCTTTCTGGACAGGCTTTTTTTTTTTTAAACTCCTCTTGGCCTGGCACACAATCAATAAGACATCCAGACGTACACTTACTTGCACACCAACTGTACAGCTTTAACGAGGGTAATCTGGCACGGGCGCTGGAACATACTGAGAAAATACATACTCCATTACATTATTGCATATATAATAAAGGCCTGAAAACAAAGTAATGAAGTTTCCAGTGAGTGCTGTGGAGCAAACCAGTACTCACTCAAACTTACAAAAAAACCTTAAAGCTCATTCTATCTTAAGTGAAGTCTCCTTGGTCTCCTCTATACTGCCTGCCACCTGCCTTCACCCAGTCCTCAGATAACCATGCGTCCTAAACCGAGGACACTTCTGCCCAGTCACAGTGGATCTAACAAGTAATTCATTTGCCTTGGTTTAAAAAGTCAACAGGAAACTCAGTGCTACAGAGCAGAAGGTTAAATATCCTAGGTCAGATTGCATTAAGGAAATAGCAGGATTTTTTGCATGAAAGGTTGTTCAACCACCCAGCAGCTGTTACTCTATCAACACAGCGCTATCCATCCATTGTACAGACAAACAGCTGAGTGTACGTGCAGTTCCTGCTACGCTGGTACAGGGGGTGGGAGAAAAATTCCACTTCCAGCATGATGACAAAGTCATATAAGCTATACCAGAGTATGAGCACTGAATCATGGGAAACCACCTTCATGCACAACAGTGATGCCTATAAAGAAACATAAATGAACAGCAGTAGTTCAGGTAGTAGAGCAGGGCATCAACTAATCAGAAGGTTTGTTCCCCTCCTGACGCCTTGGGAAATATACTGAAGCCGAAATATACTGAAGTTGTGAAGGATGGATAGAAAACACTTAGGCACAGAGGTCGTGTATGAATGGCTGACTGAGACAAGTGGTATAAAGTGTTTCTGAGTGAAAATCACTACATAAGAACCAGTGAATTTACCGTCTTGAACTTGAGGTAAAAACAGATACTGATTGATTTTATTGGTCTTTTATTGGACTTATTTTTTGCTTGTTAACCAAACCTGCCTTTCAAGTAAATTTAAATGAACAACAACAGGGTAGAGAAATACAGTTAGTTAATACTTAGTTAACAGTTCTTAAAAAACAAGCTAGGAAATGCATACTGTGCCAGGACCAATCCGAACCCTCAAATGCAGCTAACTTGGCTAGTGTGAGTGCTTTGTTCAGTCTCAAGGCTTGCTCAAAGAAGCAGGGCTAGATTTTGGCATTTTAAGCAATTAGTGTGATCTTTAAAATTGCCAAATAAGCACTGATCTCTAGTCCTACCCTCAATGATGACTGCCTTAATGAAAATCCTTGCACTAAACAATTAAATCTATGAGGCATGTGACAGAGCACTGTCCCACTGTTTCCAAACAAAAAAAAATGGCCCAATTAAGACAAAATCTTAAAATTATGAAGCTCACTGAGCTCTGCAGGAACACTTTTCAACAGCGTGTGAAAGAGCGAGACAGGAGCTAAAACACCGAGGCAAACTGAAGGTTGCTTGTGAAGATCAGTGTGAGCACAGGGCAGATGTGGAGTAGGAACAACAGTGTAGCCGGTAAAGGTAAAGAGAACTGATGCACATTTTAAGGCCAAAAGTCATCAGTGATCTCTATTCAGGAAGAACGACTGGGCAGGAAACACTAAAGTCAAAAGCTGTGAAGCACTGCAAAGATGTCGAACAGAGCGTAAAAGATGTCAGGCCAATGTGTGAATGAAATTCAACACTTAACTGTGCATCTTCACCTGCAGCTCAGTAAAAATGTTGTTGTCACTGTGCAGCAAAACAAAAGAGCAGATAACATCTTTGGATTACAATGAACACTTTGTTCTTGCACGATCCTAATAAGAGCGCCATCATTTCGACATGATTTTTTTCCCCACTGTCCAGGTCTGTGTGGCTGCTATTAAAGCAATTTCTCGAAACACAAGAAAAAAAAGAAGGGAAAGCTTATGCCAACGCAAACACCCAATCACGTCAAATTTGAACCACACAAATTTTTAGGTTTAAACAAATGGTGGAGAATAGAAATAGCACATATACATGTGCACAGCCACATCAAAAAGGAAAAAACAACAAAAATATAAAATAGGCCAAACGCAAAGATGTAGAGGAAAATGATCTTACAGAATTAGACACTGATAGCAAAAAAAAAAAAGAAGAAGAAAAAAATCCACAGAAGTGACAAGTGTGACTACAGCCTAGAGAAACCACAAAGAGCGGCTGGGGTTTGGGGTTGAAACAGGTCATGTGCTTCGGGGAGACTGTCAGGAATGAGAAGAGAGGGGACGAGGCAAGGGACACTTGAACCCTGAATGAACCACCCTTTCCCGCTCCCTTCTCCCCCTCTGCTGAGCTGATGACTCACTGCTGGAACGAATGGGAACCCAGGGAGGAGGTATAGTGAGGAGTGGAGATCAGCTGCAGCAGTACTAATGTATGTGCAGGTAGCTGATCTGGTCAAGGACGTTAACCACACTGGCTGCTGTGAGAACGAAACTTGATGCAGTTTATATGTGTGAACTGTCAGAGACTCGGCATCTTTGCACGTACTTGCACTGCTGCTTGAAGCTGGACGGAACAAACAAACCGGCTTATACTCAAGGTTAAAAGTTCAGCTCTTTTCATTTTAATCTCCTAGGACCTGGTGTCCACATATGTGGACATCACATTTTGGGTTGTTTACACCAAAATACAATATATATATATTTTGCTCTACAAGGGCCTGATATCCACTTACAAGGACATTATACTGCCACTGTTCTATTGAAATTTTAGACGAATATCCTCATATGTGGCTCTAATTTTTCTCGGAAACAAAAATCAGGTAAAAACAAAAAAACAAAAAAAAAACAACAACCTGGTAATTCTTTGTTTTTACATTCATCGGGTACCAATATGCCCAAATATCAAAGAGAAATTAAAAATGCATGCCATGGAAGAGTTTGGGTCTTAGGAGGTTAAAGGTAAGACATGATGGCTAATAACCTCAGCCATAAGCCAAATGTGTTAACTACTACACCAGGATACACCTGGGTGTTTATTTCTGTAGTGTAGTGCAGCAGCGTTAAAGATAAGACTCCAATCCAGCCACCTTCTGGACATCTTAAGAAATAAGTGCATAGATTTTGAACTTTTAACTGTATTCTTGTAAGTTTTAGAGCTTATCCAATTGATAAAGACCCCAATAAGATCGAAGTGGGAGGTATGTGGCCCGCGATCTAAAATGAGTTTGCCATTCCTGGTATAGTGGCTTACACATTCACCTAACACACCAAAGACTGGGAGGAGGCACAATCAACCTTTACGTACACAAAACAATAAGGCAACCAAGACAATATATGCTTCAAAATATTTCAGAATACCTCTTGAATCTTTCAAAAATTCCTGAAAACATCACGAATGTTTCCATTTTCATTTTGGATGCATTATTTATTTTATTCCACAAAGCCCAGGGCACATTCATCAACTAGAGAGGAGATTTCTGCAGATGCTTGCCATCACAGGTGTCCCATTTCACAACTACGGCAGCCTGTCACCTACGTACTGAATTTCAATATTGTTCATCTTAACCAGACACCGATCGCACAGAACAAACTTTTAATATTTTTGCATTTCACCCTGAAGCGTACGAAACCCCCAACAGAGCCTGGCGTTTCGTAACGTGGAGCCGACTCAAAAGATAATTGTTTTTTTTTCCCTCTGAGCGTGCACCCTTTCCCTGTCGCCTCGCCATAAAACAGGTCGAGTGGCCTTGTTACTAAAACATTTGCAAAAACATCTCAAGCTTGGCTTGCACTACAGCGAGGCTTTGTGCAGGAACACCGTGGCGTTAAACTGCATGTAATGCAAACATTTAACATGAAGCTCAAACACTGGCACAAAATGACATGTTAGCATCACGGAAGGCAAAAGATGAATTACAAATCAACCCTGCTGAATCATTCTCATTGGATGAATTAGTTGTTGTTGTAAAGATTGTTAGCTTCCTACAAAACTACATGTTTTCTATAAATGTCTTTTTTCGTCCAGTCAACACCTTAAGCTATTTGGTGTTTTCGTTGTAAGCTGATTAAAATGAGAAATCTGTGATCAAAAACTGGACTGTATCTCTTCAGCGTACATGTCTGCCTTTTAAATTGGGACGGTCCAAAATTAAGCTCAGTTTCTGGGCATTTATCAGCTCAGGCAAACTAACCACTGTCTTCTTGCCCTGCCCTTGCCTCAAAAACCACCCAAAGGACTTTACTGCGCTGCAACAAGAGGAAAAAATAGAATTCCTGGCAGAACCAGAGACCGAGCGAGAGCGAGACATGACCTTTAGCTCACAGGCTGTGAGATGATCTGCTGCAAACTGAACAAAACGGAGAAACCTCAGTGTGCTTGTGTGTACGTTAGCAGTACAGCAATGACTTTGTCAGCTACAGTCTGCCGTCTGGTTTCGCTGCTGCTGTTGTGTTGGGGAAAGGGGACGTTGTTCCTGCTACTTGTTCCTCTTCAAAACATGACATTTTCCCAAAATAGGCAGCGCTGTCATTAAAAGCATGTGACACAAGAATCTAAGCCAGCCGCACACACAAACACACACTGGACAAAAATTATTTACTTTTACGACTTTCTGATTAAAAACATATTAACAGTGTGGAATTCATTAGTTGCTGGTAGAGAGTGGTTCATGATGAAGCAGAGTCTGGTTTATTTAAGGGCAGCTGGTGTTCAGGTTGGGCTCATTGAGGCTCAATTCCAAAGAATCCAGTAGTGAGTTGGGGAAACTTTGCTGGTGACTTTTTAAATAAATCCGTAGATTTTAAAAGAAAAAAATATAAACAAGTTAGCTTCCTTCCATGAGCTCATGGGAAACCTCACATACTTTCTTCAGCAGTGCTTCCATTATGATGGCAACGGTGGAGGACTTGAAACTGCAGCCACAAGTGCAAGATGATCGACCACAACATGAACCAGACCAAAAAAAAAAGTATTGTTTCCTAAACCACAATCAATAGACCGATCCAGAATACGATACACATGTCCATTACTTCATTGTGATTCCAAGCAAAGGCCAAAACCTCCTGACGTCAACAGCCACAGGAATGCCACCAGGCAGATTCTTCAGTAAAACTCTCCAGCAGCCTCAGTCAAACAATCGGACAATGCAAAGCAACATTTGGAGATAACAGCTTGTCTTTCCTGGAATCCCAGATCCCCAGTCTCGGTTATTTTCCTGACACTTGATTACTTGCACTGTTTGCTCCCTCGCTCTCTCCTTCGCAGAGAGGGGGAGTGCAGACTGCTCATCTCTCCAGGCCTGCCATCCCTTCCCTGGTTGTTTCTCTAAAGGCCGGTTTGCAGAAATAGTCTGGTTGAAAAACACAAAAACGTACTAGGGTTGCTCCTGGAGATCGATATACTAATTTATTGAAATTGGAGAAAATAAAACCTTCTCTAAACTTGCCTGTTAGAGAAAGAGTAAGAAAACGCACCCGAAAACAGTCACTGTGGAGCACAGTCTAACGGATGAGGTTAAACTTCATTCATAAATAAATAATGAGTGTCTTTAAGAGACATATGAAACAATCACAAGCTTCAGTGATCCAATCTTATTTTTACATGTTGCTGAAATTAGGCGCTTTCAAAATACATCTCACTCCACACACACATCAAATTTATCTGTCGAATGTAACAAATTCATCATGTGCGTCAAAGCCCTGAACTTTTCTAGGACTTATCAGATACATGTGCATGTGAGAGCACAAATGCCCATCACTATCAGATTGGACATCAGCCAGCCTAAAACCTTCCAGCCACCAAGTCCAAAGCATGTGTGAGTTTGGATCGTACAATGTGCAAACAGTGTAGCCAATATTTCGTAGCACTGCTAGCAACTGAGCCATCAGTTGCTAGCAGTGATGGCAACTGCTAGCAACTGAAAAACTACTCGTTTTTTAGGGCTTCCCATTAGGTGGTAGGGAGTGATGTCACTGGACGGGTCATGACTTCGACTCCTTCACACGACTCAAACCCAGCAATGAGGGACATGGCTACACATCCCACCACTAGCATCACTGGCTAGCCACCCTTTTTTTTTTTGTAAACTATAGACCAAGTAGCAGGTATACCATCACCTCCATGTCCTCTGCTGATGTGTTGCGTTTGTGTCGTGTACAAATGACGTCACAGACTTTCAGGCTGCCTTGCTATAACGACTTGACCCACATCAAGGTGGTACTCAAATGTAATGGAAAACAAACTGAAACAGAGCCAAGCTGAGGACGAGGCTATAGACTATTATAGCAATGTTGCAGACCCTTTCCAGCCAAATAAGCCCCACACCAAATCAAACCCATTACAGCCACATCATATCCAAGCATCAGCGAATTGTCTTTTCAGACAAACTACAATCACTAACCTAGCTCATGCATGCAGTCAGCTTACTGTAACCTATTCACACATGTAAAAGAACCAAGAACGACAAAATAAAAAAATTTAAAAAAAAAACCAAGCAAGAAAACAAATGACACAGATGTTATGGCTTTACATGATTTGTTTCAGTTGCTTATGTTCACCAATTACAGCAGTCTCAATCGTACACCTCTCTCTCTCTCGCTCGAACATTGGCAGTGGCATGTCAGAAGTCTTGCGCAGCGAGACCCGCACCTCCGCCTACACCACAGAGCTAATGAAGCCCTGTTAACGCCCCAGCATCGTTGGGTGTACTAACCTTTCAAGTGGAAATCTGGGTTAAAATTCTGTGCCGCTATCGAGGACACAGAGCCACCGGTAGTGCTGCTTATTCCCCCCCCCCCACACACACGCATTTATTCTTTTTCACATGCAAATGTCATAATTTTGTTTAAAATCAATATTCAATTCATACAATCAAATTTACAGTGTTCACTGGCAATTACTCCAGTCAAGTGTTTATATGAGCCAACCTACATTCTGCTGCCAGGTTGGACAACAACATTTAATCATCTCATCCAACGGTCGGACAAACCTATAACAAACATGTGTTGCAAGTCATGCAATGAAATGACTTGCAAAAAATAAGCACAATAAGCACGATTAGCTCATGGTACACACAAACTTCATCACTGACAGTACAAAAACAAAAGCAGATGCATCCCTGAACATAAACCGATGTTGGTCTGTTAAATTGCTTGTTCAAAAACAGACTTGCGAGCATCAATCAAAGCCAAAAAGCAGTGTTTGTATCCAGCACAGGCACGAGTCAGATACCGCTGTGTGGCTATCAGCGGACCTTGCATCATAAACCCAAGAATAAACCAACATTTGTTTGTAGAAGGTTTACTAAAGGCTGACTTGCTGCTTGCCACTCCCTTCTTATCTAATACAGAAATAGTGGCAGTTGCTTACAGCTGTGGGAGGCGGCTTCACTGGGGGCTTTCCCAACACGGGGGATCCTGTGTATATTTCTACCCTTCCTCTTAATGGATGAAGCAGCCGAGTGCAGTCATCTGAGAACAGAAAGCTCCGACAACAATGCTTCTGAGCCCCACAAACTACATATGATAGTCAAAGGCCAATTACCTGAGTCAACAGAATAAAGAAAATAAATCTCTCTAGTAATTGTCCTGAAATCTAGAGCAGCATATCACGACTGCCCTGTTGCTTTTATCTCCTTTTATGGAAGAAAAACAAAAAGGCAGAGAGAAGCAAATACACAATCGTTACAGCCTTCAGTCTAATATTTTTTCCTCTTGAGTTCAGCTGCTCCTGCTTAGGAAGTGGGCAATGGTTTGCTCACTGAACTAGAGAGAACGCAAACAGGAGTCAGACAGGGGGAATCAGCTCGTGTTTTCTGAATGAAACATCCTGAATGTGGACGGACAGCGGGGGCAAAAAGTGCTGACACAGTAGAAACCACCATTCCCTTGGCATGGCTGTAATCACAACAAACAGCAAAGGAACAAGGGGCAGGGAAAGGCAAACTCCGGGTCTGAGGAAACTCTCCTGGAAGTGAGAAAGAAGCGCTCCAAAACCAGAATCGGCAGAGGAGTATGTACCGCCGCTTGTCGTGTTCGCCTCGTCTTAGCTTTTTGGTTCTCTTGCCAGCCTTAGCTAAGACATGAAGCAGAGGCCAAGAACAACAACAACACTACCAATAAGAGCTGGGCCTCTATCAAATATGAGGGCAGAGATGTTTTCAAAACTTACATCAGAACGATCTGTCTCATCCTTGCTGAACCAAACAGCAGTGAGATTTTTGGGAAATGCCAAAGATTTTAAAAAAAAGAAAGAAAAGAAAAAAAAGCTCAGACTAATGCACGCCTTCTACAAGTAAATAAATCCCCCTCGTGCTGTGGTTTTGCATGAAGCATCCAACTCTGTTATCAGGCTCTTTTTCCCTTCCAGCCATGCACCCATGTTAAAAAAGGTCATTAAAACACATACAGCCACTTAGAATAAGCAGAAAGGAAGTGGAGGGGGTGTTATGCTGGTATGTCTAGTTTGCGCACACTTATGCTCGTGGCTGAGGACCAAGAACGAAGACGGCTGACTTGGCAGCGATCCAGGCCAAATTACGAAAAAATGTGCATTTCTATCCCCCTGGGTGTCTCCTGTGGTTGCTCCCCCGAGACAGACGAACACAAACAGCCTGAATAGGGAAACAAGAGAATGAAGACACTGAGTCAAGCAGGGCGTGTGGGGCTTTTAAGCAACCCGCTGTCCTTCGAAACAAACAAGCTAAATCTGAACTCTCAAAGAAACTATAGGCTTCGGGGAATATTTCAATCATGTAAAGTAATGGATATGTATGAACTTCCAAAACAATAGGCTACTGTGCACAAGAAATAAATCCTCCCCTAAAGATGTCTGGCTGTGGCACATTTGCTTTGGTGCTTTTGCTTGTGACTTCTGTGCAGCTTCACGGCCCCCTCCCCTGGCTCGTAACCCCCAAATGCCACACACTTTGAAGATTTTCACAGCTCTGGGTGGATAGGAGGCAGCTGCGGAGGCTGCAGGATCCTGAGGTGGCTTACAGATCAGGTAGCTCTCTCCAGTATCCTCTCCAGTGTTAACCTATCTAGGAGCGCTCTGCCTTTGAGTGTGTGTGCACACGCAGGTGGACATGGGGCTGCTGCTGCTTTGAGGGGTGTGTGCGTGAGTGTGGGGTAGAAGTGTGGAGCAGGGAGGGAGGGGGGTGATTCGGCATGTCTTTTAACTCTAGCCCGAGCCTTTGCCACCATAAAGGTCAGCGCTTCGACATCTGCTGCTCTCTCTGAATCTGTCCTTTTATGAAAGGAAGCAGGGAAGAGGAGAGGACCCTGGGGAGTGGATGCACATGCACACACACAGATCAACTTTAATGTCTAGGTACACCCTTCAAACGTGCACATTAAACTGGATGAACACAGACCCGGAGCTCAAAGCACACGCTCATCCAAACAAATACAAGAACACAAGTTTGCGCCTCAAAGACAGGCTCAGTACTATCATTACACCAGCACAGAGACGCTTGGCTTTTGGCCTGAAAGACTCCTCTCTCTCTTTTTTTTCCCCCTTTTTTTGGCAGGGGGACAGACGAGGAGTGTGGGGGGGTGAGCTAAATGGAATCTCGTCCCCCTGGGGCACACAGCAAAGGCAGAGCTGTGTTGAAATAAGTGATTCATGCTTTTATCATCCCAGGTGAACAGTGCTGCTCTTTCAGCCATCACAATCAGTTTCTCTGGCGGGGGGGGGGATTACGAAAGCAATGCCATATATGACCATGGTTGTGTGTTTTTTCCTCTTCTAATACATAAACAAGGAAGGCTCAAGAGTTTGTTTGGTTTGTGGCTAATTTGTGTTGTGGTTGCAACATGAGTGTGTTAAACCAGGGGAGAAGATTGTGTGCACTGTTAATTGTGTTCCCCCCCCCCCCCAAAAGAACCAAGAACAAAACGGAATCCGCATGTATGCATTTTCCTTTGGCCTCATTTTACATATTTAGTTATAAATTTACATCATACGGGGCTTTTTTGTTAGCTCAAAATGGGCTTTGGGGGCACTGATGACACAAGTCAGCATATACAGTCAAGGCTGATGGTCTGTGTTTTCTGTGAGTGTGAAGTCTGCGCATTTTTGTGGCAATTCTGACCATAAATAAAAACCTTCAGCAAATTAAACCTCACAAACAAACAAACAAAAAAGCCCACGATTTTTCTTTGGTGGAAGGCCAAAAAAAAAAAAAAAAAACAAACCTTGAAGGGTGCCAATTTTTATTTTTTTTTTACATGCACAGGAAAAACCATGTTCACAGACAAAATGATGAACTGATGTATTGATTGATTTAATCAACAAATTAGTCAACAATGAAAACAACCATTAGCTTAGCAAATCAATGTATAACCTAGTTAATGTGCAGTTAACGTGAATTAACATATAAAGAAAACCCCATCAAGGTGCTCCACAAACTATTCATAATGTTTTAATGCTGCATGTTTAGCTTAGAAAGCAGATAAAGGGGAACTAAGGTAAAAGACATGTTGCAGGGAACTTCATCAATGGACCTCTTTATTATCAGGAATCGAATAGGCTGTAAATGACACGAATTCAAGCTGACCGCGGCTCCTCATCTTTGTCTAGGAGGAAATTACAAACTGTTCTCGGACATTTTTCAAGCCTGCCTGAGATCTGATAGATAAATTGTGAATAATTTATCATGTGTTTTCTAATGTATCTGATAATAACCAGAGCTATAGAGACATGCACTGAAAGCCCAACACAGATGATTGTTTTCTGGCACATACATTCGGCCCGCCCCCTAACAACTCTCCATCCACCTTTAGAGACTACGATAGCAAAGTCAAACAAATCTTTGTCTGCAGCCTTTGTACAACACAGCAGAGGAGCTGTGATACTATTAACAACTGTGTGGTTACAGAGCCCCTCCCAGTTTAAAACCAGAACCACACAAACCATATACTAGGGCAACAGGGTGTGTTTAGGCTCACTGGTGCCCCTCTGACCGTTACAATGAACAAGGTCTGCCACTAGCTGGATAAAAAGGGGGAAAAAATGGCCTTATGGCACTTTAATTTTCTGTTGAACCTCTCACGCACCCACCGACTCCCTCCCCTCCCACTAGCAGAAAAACACACACACACGAATCTGGAGATATCATCTGGACAGGTGGCCAGCCACCCAGACCTGACCCGCCTGCCCTCTTGCGTGCTCCCTCCCTCTGCCCCCGCCCCAACTAAAATCAGTTCACTTCTGCTGGAAAACCCCAAATGAACATACACAGCAGCAGCACCCCCCCCCCCCACACACACACACACACACACCTCCAGCAAGCCCTGCAAATGTCTGTCACCCACTGTGCCTAGTCTGTGGGGATTACTGCCTGCACAGTGCAGCAGCCAACCAGACCCACAAAAAAAGGTTGTGTCTAGCTAATGTGAAGCCAAATAATTTTAATCAGGATTTATTCTAAAGCCTGACCAGAGTAGAAAAGCCAATCGGCTCAGTTATACACAGCACCACCTGGTCTACAGCCCGTTTACATTGAATTAACACGGTCACACAGTGCTGATGAGTGATGACAAAACAAGCAGCGACATTCAGATCAATGGATGTTTGAAAATGTTAAGCAAGTCACATTTCCTATTAAAAGCATGGAGATGCTGCAATTATTCAACCCTCGCCAACTATACCCAGTCACAAATTTTCAAGGTGGAAATACAAAACATTACATTTGACTGTTACACACAATGCTTTATGACTTTACGAAGATGGGCGTTTAATATTTTGGGCTGTCGGTGCAGAGTAGCAAAAAGTCGCAGCTGTCACACAGATATGATAAATAAGACAAACGAGACGGATCACTCGGGTTAACTGGACAATTTTTTTTCAGCGATGATGGGGTTAAAAAACACATGGCCATGAGCTGTGCATTTTGTCCTTAGATGCACTCCACATTTGAGAACTAGGTTTTCATAAGAGCCACGTCGCTGTTTGTGTAGTAAATACAACAGTGCTACACTTCTTGGAGAGAGCTGAAGTCATAAAAGTACATGCTATACGCTGTGTGTGTATATACATGTGTGGGGGGTAGCTTCAATATTGACGGCTAACACGCCGTATTAAGCGAAAACCACGGCGCCAACAGTGTTTTAAAACCCGATGCTAAACGGACAGTTTGGCCACAAAAACCGCAACGTGTTTCAGTCAAACACCTATAGCTAGCGTCCACTATCGGGCAGCTAGCCGCATTAAGTCGTGAGTCCCGATTCGTAAGCGTGCTGCCCCGGCTAGCTGGATGTTGAGCACGTTTCGAAAACAAATACAGGGCGAGGAATTAAAACGAGAGCTCTCAGCGTGAGCCCGGTCGGTGGGATTCAAACGAAACGGCGATATCGGCGTCAAATTACTCCCGCAAACATGTCTAGCTTTTTAGCCTGGCAGCTAACAGTTCGCCGTTGTCTGGGAGAAAAGGACCACCGGGGGTGAAGTATCGCTTAGCAGAGGGGCTAGCTCACAAAACACTGCAGCAACAGTCAGCTCAAGCAAGTAACTGGTCAAAGAGGGGGGAAAAACACTCGCACGCAAAGACACTGACACAAAGAAACGGCTTCTGGCTACTAAACCATCGGCCAGAGGACGTGCAGTGTGCTCGGTGATACAACGCGTGGGTTAAAAGTGAGCTATTTCATGGCAATAAGTTATATTCTTATCAACTCCGCTCCCCACCGCCCCGAATCTCAGACTCACCCTGTCACAACAGGCGCCATCTTCCACAAACTCTCACCAAAACTCCAATACTCGCGATATCCCCTTCTCTCCCACAGCCCAACAATCCGCCGAGACAACAGGAGCAGGACTGGAGGTGTAGGGACGAGGGAGACGGAGAGAAAGGGGGTGGGTGAGGAAGACGGAGAGAAAAAAAGGGGAGGCGGCGGGTAACAGCAACACATACACACTCTCTCTCTCACACACGCACACACACTCACACACTCACTGAAAGAGAGAGAGAGTGAGCGAAAAGGGCAGACGCCACAACAACAGGCGTGGGAAACTTCCGAATTCACGCGAGAATTGGAAAACTCTCACAATAGGCGAGCACAGAGGGAGCGTCCCCTATCGCGAGATATGCGTGAAATCGAGTACTTGTTTATCTTGTGGCGCTGAAATACTATTCCCACGTGTTCACCGGGTAATAAATTACAGCACCGATTGGTTTGAGAGGGGGAAAAACGATAGTGGTGAGGAAAGCCTTGATTTTTGTTTTCCCAGGCTCACGCGCATTTTGTTGCAGGCATCCTGTCTCCATGTGGAGTCCCTGCGTTTACAGCTGTGTGCAATTACAAGCCAAATTGTCATCCATATATGCTCCCCAGCTGACTGCAGACAGCAAACCTGCAAGGGTACCCTGACTTTAAATGAGAGTAGAAATTAATGGAGGGTTTCTACGCCCCAAATATACAATTCCCTTGGGTAACATTACAGTCCCTGTTTAGAATGTGGAAACAATGGTGTGAACACATGCGAATGGACCATACAGAGAAGATTAGTGCATTGCTATCACACTGGGCAGTCCCATGACCACCCTCCACACCAAACCTCAGCCCAAAGTACAAGGGAGGCTATTATTTAGAATGATCATGCTTGCAAATGTGGCATAAGCTTTATTAGCCCCCCCCCCCCCCCTTTTTTTTTCTTGTCTGCTTCTGCCCCTACTCCACCCCTCCCTCAAGTGCATTTCCAACAGTTTGTGTGTTATACCATCCCCACAACAAACAGGTCAAGCCATTCTTGTTTATCTGGGAGGGGGTCTAAGAGCCATAAACCTTCATGTAGGTCCCCATCCCCATGTGTGTTTGTGCCCATACAGCCTTCATTTAAATCTGTTTGGAATCTTTGTTCAGCTAACAAGTGACTTCTGGTGGGAATTTTTCCAACTTCAAAGAGGAAACGAAGGCTTTTGAGACCACACCGATGGCAAGTCAATGCTTTCGTTTGTTAGATGTTGTGTGAGTGATCTGCCTCTGGCTGTTTTGTGTGGAAAAGTTGGTCTTGGGTGAATGAAGAAGATCAAAAAGAAGAAAAAAAATAGACAAACACCAAAGGGATATTTGCTGTTATGTGTAAATGCACACAATATTTTTAAGGAAAATAGTTTAAGCTTAAAGCTTTTTCTTAACCTTGTAATGTCAAGTGTATATTTTTCAATACACTTTTTTGTCAATTTTTGAGGCTTTTTGAATTGTCAGTATGACCCCCCCCCCCACACACACACACACACACACACACACACACACAAAATCTGAATGTTGCAAATATGATACAGATTAAAACTCATATATCCAAATTAATATTTAATTTCTTTTTTTTTATTCGTCAAAAAGGTCAATAAATAATCCATCTGGCAATTGTTTGTTAAAGTATTAAAATATATGGGTAATGACAGATGGGTAATTTAATATATTGGGAAATATGTTCATCTTTTTATATTTGAGTTTTTACAGTTAATTGTTTTTTATTGATTAAAATATCAACTTAACATTAGTTTTTGAGGGATATTTAAGTTGTTTTGAAATGAAGACGTGCTCGTAAGGGTCTAACCCTTTCACTCCTTTAATTTTTTTTCTTATCTTTTCTTTGAGTTTTCATCAAGTCTGTCTTTGTACAGACCGGCATTGTTCTACTTTGTTTTGTACATACCTTTTTTGGGGGGGAAAGAAAAAGCAAGAAGGTATTGGAACCGGAGAATGAACGTTTTGCGGTGCTGCAAATGCTTGCGTTTGATGCATTGCTTGGATTGTTTTGCCACGAGTACCCAGCATGCGATGCGCGAAAGTCACGTGGTCTGTCAATCTCTATTGCAAAAGTACATTTCCTCAAATGGCCACTTGAGGCAGGCTTCAAACGTGAGTTGGTTCAACGTTAAGATGTCAGACCTGTAGGAGACATGAACATGTCTGTATAGGTTCTCAGTCATCCAGGTCATGGTAGTCTAAGCAGTTTGGAAAGAAAGTGAATGGATTCATCCATCCATGTCCTCCATCCAGTTCAGGGTTGCCAGACCCCTGGAGTCTGGCAACCAAAAGTCATGAAGTGAGAGACGGGATACACCCTGGATAGGCCGCCAGTCTGTTGCAGGGCTAAAACGTTGATTATGCTCTATTGTTGACACAGACATGGACATCCACTTCCACTCAAACCATTGCACTCCACGTTTAATGATGAACCTTGCATCACTCTAACCCAAGCGACAGTAGTGGATTGATTCACGGTGTGAAAAATATAATCAAAGCTTAACACTTGAGTCCAGGAGGCAGAGCTTGGTATAGTGCCGCTACTCCTCCACATTAGAGGGTCTTCCAGGCATATCCCAGTGGGTGGAGGCCCTGGGGTCATGCTGGATAGATGATATGGTTTGGGAATGCCTCGGAGAGCCCCCGGAAGAGCTGGATGAGGTGGCCTGGAAGAGGGAGATCTGGGTGTCTCTACTTAAACTGCTACCATATTACCTACAGCTAATATAGCATATCTTTAGAGTGTAGATGTAGTTCTCCCAGTACTTCTGTCTCAGGACGGTTCAGGAAAACTATGCAAACTCCACACAGAGAGGCTCCAGACAGCTGGTGTATTCAGTCCCAGGACTGTCTCACTGTAGGGCAAAAGCGCTAACCACCAAATCTCAGCGCTACCTTTATAGCTGACCTTTTTAAATTTTATTAAGACTTGACATTGCTAGTCAAGTCTTAATAAAATTTAAGACTTGACTGACAGCATCTGCCTGCTGGGCTTTACCTCTGCAGTGGTGATTTTTTAAAAGTATTTTTATAGTAATTACCTGACAAATAATACATCTTGCTGTGTATTTAATTTTACTAAAAGACCACCCAACACCTTTTATATATCAGTGATATGTTATTTCTGCCTGCTGATTAGCAGATATCTGTATTTTTTATGTGAATGCACACTTCTGACCACGCTAGGCTGTCTGGCTCCACTATGATGTCCAAATGCTAAAACTGAGGCTTCAGAGTCAGTGGGTGATGCTGTGTTGGCTACCACCATCTTTTATATACAGTCTGTCAGTCAAAGGCCACTGTGACGTCACGAAACAGGTTGTTGATTGGACACTAAATTGGTGACATTGGCGATCTAAAGTCCTCAGTACCTGCATTATATGAGTCTCTTAGACAGTCTTTATTCTGCGCTAAGCTAACCGGCTGCTGGCTCCAGCTACAGGAACATGAGCGTGGTGTATTTTCAATGAACTGTTAAGGCAAACAGTTTCCAAAATATCAAACTATTCCGCTCACTGTGAGATATGATACGAATCAAGAAGAAATCAAAAAAGTGTGAGCGCATGAAATAGCAGTTTTTGCTCACCTCTGTCCGTGACAGATAACCTATCAGTGTCAGTGCGCAGCACCACCAAACAGATTCTCTGTGTAAAGTAGCAGATGTGATATCCCCCAGCGTACACTGTATAAATCTACCCATTTCATATCTTTCAAATGCATAATTCATTTTTACGGAGCTTCACTGTTCTGCCAGAGAGAAAGAGAAAAAAAGGAGGGCGAGTTAAAGAGTTGCATAGAGTGTGCCTGGCCTGCAGCCCGCTCTATGAAGACGCAGAGACCTCAGAGACGAGGACCTCATCCTGCCCTCAACCATTTTTCCTTTCCTTCTTTTTTTTTATAGCCATCCGAGAACCTCCAGTTACACTCAGAGCTGAATGGGGAAGCATAAAGTTTCCTCAAATGTTTTACAGCTGAACACAGTAAAAGGAAAAAAAGCTTTAAAAAAAAAAAGAGCAACTACAGTTTTCAGAGAAAATAGGAGTCAAATAGAAAAAGAGAAGAAGCTACTTCACTTTTACATTTTAGTGCTATTAGCAATTCCAAAACTTCAAAGTCTGAACTTTGACCTTTCCTGGTAACTCGATTTAAAAGGTCACTTGCAAACACAATTTTAAGGCTTTTTCCTGTCATATACACGTTTCTCTCCTGCTTCAAGCTTTGGATTCTTGATCATTTTTCTTCATCATTTCAATTTCCTCCTTCCCCTCCATGTCCCGTTCTCTCATTAGGAGTGAAAAACCATTTATTTTACCAGAGCCAAGGCCAATTCAGGCAATCATGACTAAGCCGTAAGCCTCGGGTCTATAAATCCCTGCACTTGACTGCTTTAAGCTTGTGGCTCAGAATGAAAGACAGATTGAGATAGAGGGCGAGAGAAATCCTAGTCCCCAGCGGAAACGCCACTAACTCGTACATCATCCCATCAGCGCCGCAGTCTGAACGGTTTGGGCTGAAGGGTGGTGTTGCACCAATCGACAGTAAAGTCTCACAATTCCCCTTCCTTTGAGTACTGAGTTGAAATTGCAAAATTAACGCGTTATTGTTCTGTTAGTTTGGCCAATTTTCTCATCCAGCTTATCCCGCTAAGCTGAAGGCCCTAGTAACACTTCTAAGAAAAAAAAAAGAAGAAGCCATAAAAGAGGGAAATGATTTTTATCAGCAGATGTGACGAGTCGAACAAAGCGCGAGAGAGAAAGTGAACCAATTAGGGAAGTGCAGATCAAGCTTCCTGACGAGCAACTCTTCAACTTACTCATTACAGCCGGGGTGGTGAAACTTCCTGACACGCTACAGCACAGTAGAAGTGCAAAGCAGCGACAGACAGAGGAAGGTGGGCCGAGAGACACTGGGTCAGATGTAAGACACGCGAGCTGATGGATGCGGACATGAAGGATGGACTCGGTTGCAGGAAAAGTCCACTTACTGCTGTAAACAAACTCATCAGTGCGTTATTGCAAGAATAAAAATTACAAACTGATCAACTCTGGCTCGTGTGAGTCTGAGTTCACGGCAGAAAAGGGCTTCCCTGTCTATTCGTCCATCCGTCAGGTCCATCTGTCTCGCTGCCGAGGCCTCGTGGGAAAAGCCTGGGGCGGACGAGGGCAGACAGTTTGACAAATGGGAAGGATGATGTGTCCGAGTAAGGGGCGCGCCTTCTCTCTCCCTCTCGCCCTTCTATTCAAAGCCTCCTCACTTTTATCACATGACTGTCATTACAATTAGGTTCCAAAGGCACCGCAGTGCCCGACTGCTTTTTGCAGAGAACGACAGGGTGATAAGTTTGCAGACTGTCAAGGGAGCTGAAGGGCCTGGTTTTGCAAGCCCGCTCTTCTGAAAGAAAGAGGCGAATGGGAGGCATGAGGAAAGAGACGTTTTCCCTTTCCTGGACTCTGAACGGTTCACGGCGAGTTCAAGCTGCCAAACGTATGTGGAGCGAGAACTGCACAGGCACGCTATCTGGCAGCTCTGACACTTCCTTAACCCACAGCTTGGATATCACATAGGAAAAAAAAGGGAAAAGAAATGTTATATGATTGACTTACACCGCTGCTTTAAGAAACACAATCCAGGGCTTATGGGTTTAATAAGAGCCTTTATGATCTATTGTTTGTCTGATAACTGATCACATTCCCAATTTATAATGAAGAGCGATCACAGAAATCCACAGCGCGTATTCATTAATTATCCTCTCGCACATGCTGTAATAGAGCTAGATTACAGACTTTCACAAGCACGACACGATCACAAAGACCCATAAATCCATTAGTGCGATGGTTATCAGCAAAAATAGCGCATTTGCTCCGTTACCTGAGGAGTTACATCACCGTTGCAGCCATGGCACTTTGATGATCATCTTGTTGTGGGTAGCGCACAGCGGATTTCATTCTTGTTTTCACCAGAGGGAAGGCTTTCTCATAAAAAGTTATGTGAGCCTCGCTCTGGGCCGGCTTGGCTTTGTTTCTTGTCGCCATCTTTTTAAATCAGCATTTGCCTCGGGGTATTGTGCTTTGATTAAAAAAGCAGAGCTGACTGTGAGCTCTGAAAACATGCCGAATGCATTATGTTATGGAGAGTCAAGACTGTCCGGTGGAAAACGTGACAATGTCAGAGGGGAATATTCGGAATATTGATGCATGCCAATGGGTTTAATCAAAGCATCCAAACATAAATTTCCCCTTTTCTGTATATGAAACACATTTTATAATGACATATTATTGCTACTCAGAATAATGCTGAAGGAGTTCTGCAGCAGCCTAAATAGGACATAATGGGAACGGTCAGGCTACTGTAGGCTACGTTCAACAGAAAATGTAGCTCATTCATCATGTAGAGTTATTTGTTCATATGCCTAAGGAAAAAGGTTTTTTAAATCATCTGCAAGTTCTTTTCACTTTTACACACCTTTAAAGTTTTCCTAAAGCATAAAAGGATCCTAAGTATGCGTACTAATAAAAGAAAGTTGTTCCAATCTCGCACGTTTGTCTGAAAATAGCATTTAGTTAGCTTCATTTAGCTAAAAGGCTAACATTAATGGTGATAATAACTAGTCTGCCTCATTCAAACAGTGAAAAAGTCCATCAACCAAAAGCTTAGTACGAAAATAAGGGTGGCTATATAACAACCAGTCTAATTAGCATTGAACACATTTTTAATCTGTATTTTAAATACAGCTTAGCAGTCGTTCTCATCTCTGTCTTTCCCACAACAGATTGTTACACTTTCCGCATCATCATTTAAGAACAAGATTTCAAGATGCTTAAACTCCCCCACTTAAGGCAGATCACTCTGGGGACATTCAGCCTTTTTTGTCACTGATTCGAGGCGCTGATTCTCATTCCTGCTGCTTCACTGTGGGCTGCAAGCTGCACCAATGTGAGCCCCCTCATGTCTCATTCGCCCAGTCACGCTTTATATCGGATAGAAAAATTGGAGGAAACCTGATCTTTCCCGAATAGTAGCATCTAGTATCTTGCCCAAGGATATTTTGGCAGATGGACTGGAAGAGCTGGGGATCAATCCATCAGCCTCCTTATTGGTAGACCCACTCTATGTAACTCAGTGTAAAGACCTTGGTCTTTTAGGAACCATCAAATGAATAATTTATGGTGGTGTGGGCATATGACTAAGATGCTTGCTGTGCACATACTAGGTGAGGTGTTTTAGGGATGTCCTACTAGAGGAGGTGCCAGACGAGCCCCAGGATATGCTGGACAGATTGGATTTCTTGGTTGGCCTGGGAGTGCCTTGATGACTCCATGGAAGAGTTGATGAAAGTGCCTGGGGAGAGGTTGGTGTAAGGTCTCTGCTGAGACTGCTGTGGCCACAGCAAATGGATGGATGGATGGATGGATGGATGCATGTTCAATCCATGCAAGAACTGAAATGTAATAATGTCGCATTGTCAGCATACCCAGTATATATTTGGCCTGGTTTCTTTTACATTCTGATGTATCCCAATAAGAAGTGAACCACCTTCATAAAACCCACAGGTATACCTGAAACTGCCTCACTAAGCCTCTAATCCGGCTAATCCTCAGACTATTTCTTGAGAAGCTTTGCATTTACTGAGTGTCTACCTGGCCTCTCCTCCCTTTTCCAGTCTTCATGCTAAGCTAAGCTAACTGACTGGTTCACCTCTACTGAGAAGATTGAAACATCATCATATATTATATTTCAGCAAGCTGGAAAAATGGTAAACTGTAGCAGGAAAAGCTAATCAGTGACAGGAATATACTTGTCCCATGTGGATAAAATGGCAAGCTAGCTGCTTCCCCTACTTCTGGTCATGCTAAGCTCAGCTAACCATATCCAATTTCCATCTCTTTGGGATAAATATTTACCCTATCATATCATTCTTGGAAATAAAGATAGTAAGCTGACATCTTAGTTGCTCTTTTAGGGATTACAAGCACAAGATCCTACAAAGTCAGCCAAGCAGGCTTCCTAAAGATTGCCGGTTCCAGCTCTCAGTCTAGCTAAGGGACTGTTAGTGAGGAAAGTAAATGTGTACTGCAATCCAGCCCCTCAACAACTACCGCTGAGACTCCCATAAGCCGTTTTATTAAGCATAAATCGTTGTTCCTCGAGAGGAGCTGTTAAGTAAAGAGACGACAGCCAGGAACCCAAAAGTGTGTGTAATAATATCGCGTGTGTGTTGTAATAAGTCATAAAACTTTCAATGAATGACTCACAAATCAAAATAGGAGTCAGAAATCTCAAATAGCTCACCTTAATTGTTTCAAATGTCAGGATGTTCGTCATAAACATCCAAACAACACTTTCTTTGGCGATTTAGCTGCGATGCAAAGCTTCTATGGATGTGAGCGATGGCCGCGTTCCACCTCAGAAAATCTGAATCGATGCATGCAGCCCCGAAACGAATCTCTTCTTGACCCCCTCGCGTGGATCAAAAGCATGATTTATGGAAGATGTAAGGAGTATATGCTGCAAAAATCCTCTAACTTCAACACGAGCTACTTTGTTTGTTGTCAGGATGTGGTTAAAACACCATCTTCTGAGCCTATGGATCCAGTATCACGGTCGGCTAGGCCGGAAGCCAGTGACGTTCTTTGCCAGAAAAAGAGCCGAAACGTCTCCAAAATGCAAACCCTTAAGAGACTAATCAGGAACAGGGTCAAAAATGTCATAACAATAGACGCTTCCAACAAAAGTAAGGCTTTCCACTTTGTGAGAAACCTCCCGGGATATATTCACATTCAGTAAACTAGGACCGTGACTCGTTTAGCTTGGCCTGCCGCCCTCGTCAGTTAAGACTTCTAAGGCCAAAGCGTGGTGAAGGCTCATAGCAGAAGCAGCCCGATAATGTTACAATACACAATGTTAATGTTTCTTTAACAAGAGCAAGTGACAGGCGGTATTATATCATGACAAAAAGATTGATAGACAGTTATTAGTGGGCACAAAGTACTCTTGCTCAGCTCAGCCCAAACCTCAAAGAAGTGCATTTTTTGTTTGTTGAGGACATCTCAAATGGATTGTTTCTGCAAGACGAAAAATATCAGTTGCTCCAGTGATTCTTAAACCAATATCCGTGTACGTTTGCTCCCAGCTTCCTCTTCCTCGTGCACTCGTGAACTTGTAAAACATGATATATTGTATGTTTACATGACTTAAAAAAGTCTGGGCTAGTATTGCAATTGTTTAGTAGATCGTGTTTAGACAGACAGCTTTACTTTGTTAACTGCAGCATATTTGGCTGGTGGGGGTTTTGGAGGGAACAAACCTCAGCCAAGTGAACCTCTCAAACCTTGACCTTTGCCTCCTCGACGCCCACACTCTCTCTCTCTCTTCTTCTCTGTCTCCACATGAACGCTTGCACAAATGTAGTCGCACATCAGAAAACATTTTGCAGCGCCTGCCTTGTCCGCAAAAATTAAGCTGGAAAAAAAAAATCTCTGACACACAAAGAGGAAGAGGTGATACAGTCAGTGCAAGCTGCACACACGCCCACACATGGAGCATCCAAACGCGCACACTCACAAACAATCTCTGGCCAAGTGGCTGCACCGCTGGGGCCGTGACCCTGTGCTCCTTTCTCCCTCCCTCCTCCATCTCCCAGCTATCCGTCTGGGGGCTGATGGAGAGAATGGAGGCAGGGGTTGGAGAGGAGCTCAGGGGCAGGAAGAGGACTGGTGATTAGGAATGGAGGGGGGGATGATCATACCCCTGACCCTCTGTCCAATTCCTGGCAGCCACCCTGCTGCTCCAGGAGAGAAGAGAGAGAAAGACCCTGCAAATATTTGTGATCGTTCCACACCCACACACTAGATAGTGAACATCCGCATTCTGACAGGCAGCACGGCATGGGTGTGGATTTTAGCCAACCTAGTGGCACGGCTCCATGGAAGGCAATGCCGGTCAGTCGGTCTGTAAGTCGAGCAGTTTTAGACTGTTTTAACAACTGCTGCATGGACTAGCATCAAGTTCAATGCCTTCAAATCTATTAAAATTCCAGCAGCACCAGCTGCCCTTTGTGTTTAGTGCGAATGAGCTAATTTTAGCATCCTCACACTAAACCAAAAAGGGTGTTATTTTTTGTTATTTTTTATTTTTTTGTTATTTTTTGTTGTTGTTATTTTCACAATAAACAGTCAACATGATGACTTCAGTGCTAAGTCTTGTTTTTGGTTTAGAGGTAATGAGACCTGCTATGATGGTTTGGAGATGGTGGTACTCAATGATTTCTAAGGCCGAATCATGCAGGCATGGAAACTGGTCACTGATCCCCTGATAGTCACTGGTCTCTATGGAAAAGTGATTATTCGGCAACCCGCTGATGAGAAATTAAATTGCAAAGAGGCAAAAACCTCCTTACGATTGCTTTGGTCACTAACAGGTTGCCATGGTCACCAGTAGTTTGCATGGAAGATGCCGCCTTGTCTGCAAACGCTCACCAACTGCTTGCCAAGCAATAGTGAAACTAATAAAAACGTGACACAAACTGGAAACAGAGTAAAAACTGCTGCAAATGACATTTTTAAAAAGGCTCAACTTTTACTTTCAAGGCAAATATTAACGGCCGTCGTTGCAACAAGGACCCTTTTTTATCACAGATTTCACCAAGTGACAGACAGCAGCTTCCAGCACTACTGTGGCAGAGGCTCCGCTGCAGGGAAGGGGTGGTGCAGCGGACTCGAGGGGCAGTGCGAGTCAGTGCCGGGAAGGCTAGCAGGGCAGCTGTGTTGAATTTAGTAATCACGATCTTCCCCATTTCAGTGACGGCAGGACTGCGCGGAGGAAAGACAACTGGGAAGCTGTCTGGCTGGAGTCGGAAACATCAAATAAAGACTGTTTACAGTAAATGCATACTTTACAAGCATGCTGCGCCTGGCGAGCCGTGACTGGGGTTTACAACTACTCAGCAACCAGCTGGGGAACGGTCCAAGATAACACCTTTGACCAAAAGAGGGGTGAAACCTTTTTTATGTGTACAGCACGACAAAACAAAGCAGATAAGGTCTGATAAGACAGCCTTACGCTTGGAGCAATGTGCGTGTTTGCAATACATAATAAAATTGCTAATTCCCATTTTGGCTCCGTGAAGGCCACTTGGTGCAGCACCTGCAAGTAGATTTTCACTGCGAAAATGTTTTTATCCACCAGTAAATCAAGATTCTCATAAATCCATCACACGGCAGTCATAAATCACCACTTCTCCCATCTGCAGGGCAATTTGATACCAACACTTTCAGATGTATTCACTTTGGGATGCATCTTTGAAAAGCTTTCAGTGGCCTCAGCATAAATGGAAGACCAAAAGTGATCTTCTGCCTGCATTTTTATATGGCGTGACTGAATGACGGCGAGCGATTGGGCCGAGCCAGCGACACTGTACATTAGCGAGCGAGGCCGGATATTAGAACAAGCGAGCGAGGGAACAGTAGTAGTAGTGTGAACAGACGGGTGAGGAAATGGGGTGGCAGGCATTCAGTGGGGGAGCTTTAGAAACGCAGGTGCCTTAATTGTCCTCCAATAAAGCCTCGGCGAGTGGGCAAACCTGTGAATGAGTGTCTGTTAAAAAGAGGGATGAATGAGGCGCACGTGAATAAATGAATGAGTGAATGAATGAGCAAACGAGTGCCTGGAAGAGTAAGCACTCTGTGGGGAAGCTGGAGAAGATTGTGGATGATGGGTGGGTGGAGGGGGGAGGAGGAAGAGACGAGTGATGTGTTGGAGGTAAAAAAAAAAAAAAAAAGATCCAGAAGGAGAACAGGGTGGAGGGGACATTTAAGGAAGAGGAGGGGGCAAGCAAAAAGAAATGGTGAAGCAGATATACAAACAGATATGTGTGTGTGTGGGGTGGAGGGGGGGCAAAAATCAGGATGGAAGTGGGGGGAGGGGGGTGGAGTTTTAGTCAGGCCTGTCTCAGACAATGTGACATGGCACACGCTATTAATTCTGGCTCAGCGGAGAGACCCTGCCTCGCCATCTGCTCGGGGTCAGGGGCGTTCGCTGGGGTCGGCGTCACATCCACCCCCACTGCCCCTCGCTAACCCCCCCACCTACTCACAGTCAGACACACACACACACACACACACACACATCCACAGACACAAAATCAAACCCCACCCCACCCTTGCCGTCCTCGCCTGACAGACACCCGGCCAGGCCCGCGTACATTTCCATAAAACAATTGCAAGCCAACCTGCTCCCGTGTCGGGTGGGTGGGGTTAAGAGGGGAGTGGAACGCTGGCTAGCGCTCCTTAACAATGGCCTGTCAGATGAAAAGGCCCTTGGTGAACTTGATATACATTACAAAAGAGCCACACCACGGTAGTCCCCGGGCTCAGCCTCGCCAACCTGCGGTTGAATTTGAGCTTGGCGTTCATTCGTTTGTTTGCCCTTTGGGCCCCCACCCCCCCACCCTCATTACCTCTCCCTTCGCAACCACACCCCCTTCCTCTGAAGCCCACAGAAAATTACATACACAGCCTGCATGTGCGCGTGGCAGGCTGGCGCTGCGTGGAGGTGGCGGTGGTGGTGAGGTGCTTTGCATTCATTTTACAGTAAGGACAAAGCCAAGTCCGCAACATATGTCTGGTGGCAGTTATTAGTCAATTAATCAGTTGGCCTAAATAGACTATATGTGACTACAGCTCTCAGAAAGACATTTTAGAGTGAGCATAACAAATTATAGTCCTTTAAACAGCAGTTTAAAGTAAAATTCAAATATATGAAGCAATAAGAAGACTGTTTTTACCTGCTGTCACGGGAGTTCCCATTCACCAACAAAGCCATCAAATATGAGAGCGTGCAGAACTACAGGACTTTGGGATCCTAATTCTGTTGGTGCTTAAAGTTGGGTTTGGGATTTAACAAGAGAAGATCAGATGGCGATGAAGCTCTATCACCTCATCCAACAAATTTCATCTAACCTAACCTCACATCTATCCAGCAGCCTCTGATGCTTTTATCTCAAACAAAAGAAAACTTCCTGATTTCTTTGACCTCCTCGGGGTGTGTGAGTGTTCATCAGCCAATGCATGTAGATAGTGGGGAGTTTAAAACCCTCCTGCCACCCCCCAAAGCTAAATCCTTTAATCTGCTCTCGGACACGTCTGGAGGGCAAAACAAACAAATAGGATCCCCCTCCTCCTCCTTTCCTCTACTACTAAGTTCAAACACACACACGCACACACAGATCCCCTCTAGAGCGCCCTGCCCCCCCCATCACCGAACATGACATCACTGCGTGGAGAGGGTGACATTAACCCTCTCAAGGTCAATGAAGTGAGGTTGTGACTGCAAGGTTGGTGATTCAAATCACGTTGGCGGGCGTCTTGGAGAAATCCTCAAGCTTTACCAAGATCGAATATGGTCCCACTTGACTTCCTTTGTGAAGCCTGCAACATAATCGAGTATGGGCTGACGCCAACGGGCTGGGAGAATATGCTTCGATGTATGTGGTTTTTATATGTAGTAGCTGTTAGCGTCAAAAGGCTAAAAACAGGTACCAGTTAACCTTTTTTTGATCACAGCATCTGATATCAGCATCTTTAAATATTCTGTTCAGATGGTCACGCTGCAGTTTCCTGGTTTAGATGGATGTTAAGCTAAATTTGACAATATACCTAATTTGTCTGTACACTCCACTATATATACATATATGTATATATAGCCACAACATTTGTTGGTGAACTCTAAAACCACTGCAAATGGCTGTCGAAAGATGAGACTTTTATATTTTTCTATGGTCCAAACTGGTTTAGCCACAAAAAAAGAAAGACATGGGAAAGGGAAAGATTCTGGCCTGTATTTAAACAAGCATGTTAGGGTTACACCGATGTATGGTGCTCAGTTTTCATAACGAGCACTGACTGTTGGTTTGAGACAAGAAACAAACAGTGGTCTCTTATGTCAAAGTCCAATGTTTTGTTGATTCATCCATTCGCTCAGACCTCCTTCCACTGTGCACTCTACTGGTCTATGATATTGCATCTTATTCATCCCTCAGGCTAAATCTGTAAAGCCGTTCCTCTGTGGGTAGCTTTGGACTGCCCGTCTGCTTGCAGACAGCATATATTGTCAGTTGGGGGCTGTGTCAAAAGTATCTGGTACAACCGCTGTGTGGGTTACTCTTGCTTACTGGTCCATCAACAAGCTGCTGAGAAGACCAAAGTTATAATGTACAAAAAGCTGAAGTGAAACCGAGTGTTAAAAACAATGAAAAGTGGCCACTACAGCCACTTTGTGAGGTTATTTCAGTATTCCAGACAACTTGGCAGCATTCAACTGACACAGCGTCAACAACATCAAGCAGTTGGGATTTTAGAGGACTACACAGGAGCATGTTTGAACCCCCCACCCACCCAGTAAGCAAATACATCTACAAAGGGACACAACTCCTGAAACACGCTGGTTCACAAACACCTGGCAGCCTGATGACCTTTAATTGTGATTTGTTGCTGTTTAAATTAAATTAAATTAATATGAAATTGAACAGGAAAAATGTGCATTCAGCGAGTGGTTTCTTGTTCTCTCAGCACTTTTGCATGAAAGACTCAGATTTGCGTAAAATATTACAGACCACCGAACTGTTGTGAAACTTGGAAAATTGCAACGTAAACCAGAAACCGAGAATGTTCACCTTCAAACTAAAAGTTGTGCCTAAACCGGAAACCACAATGTTTCAAAAGGTTGACTTTGAAGGTTAACCGGCTCCATTTACGGTTTGTGTTGCGCTTTTCACAGTTTTGCAACTCCTTGGTGAGGCGTTGGTGTTTTCTTTGCAAACTGCCTCTTTATCACTGCAACCAACACATTTTGAAAGGCTGCGTTTTGTAGTAGCTGAAAAGTGTTTGCAGATAAGTCAACATCTTCTGTACAAACGGGGCAACTCTGGATATCTGCTAGCGACCAGAGCAATCCCAAGCAGCACCATTCATTTTTAGTGCTTTGCTTACTTCACTCTCAGACACCCTGACCTCCTTGCTGAGTATGAGTAATTTTACCTAGCAACCTCCAGCAACCACTTGCCAACTAGTTGGGGACTACACCTTAGGGAACTGTGGTTGCCTGGGGAGTAGGGGTGGGAATCACTGACCAGTCTCTAGGCCTACATGACCGTGGCTTTAGCAATTGATTTCACTCTGATTTCCGGCAAGCAGCCGCCAGCTAATTAGGGAAAGTACTCATACTCTATAGTTCTTAGTGAGCGGGGCCTTAGATGGCTCATCTGCACACGTGCTAAACCAGTAAGAGTGTGAGATGCATTGATTTTCTTGTCAGATATTGAATCATTTATTAGTTCCTTCTTTGACAACTCACATACAGTCATTGATAGATGGAGTGTAGTATGGGCTTCATAAGGGGTTAGACCCCCTTATGAAGCCCAGTTTTACCCTTTCACAATTTAATCCATACATTTCTATTGCACAATGTAACTTTGCTTACACACTTCGGATCAGTGTCCTTTTAAATGTGGGTCAGGTGGTCTGACTGAGGTTTACTGCTTTAACAATGAAAGTGTGTGTGGGGGGATGGGGACTCCAGCTTAGGTCAATGCTGAAAGGTCAAAAGATCAGCTTCAGAAAGAGTCGTGAACAGCAGCTGCTGTGTGTATATTATGCTAGCAATTTTTAAAAAAGGGAGGAAAGAAGACAGAACGACAGGCAAGTAAAAGTCTAGATGATCTGGAAATAAACCCTGTCCAAGAAAAATGTAATGTTAATACAAGCAGACAAGGAGTGAACCCAAAACATCATTTTAGGTCACCAGAGAAATGTGTATCTATTTATATGTGTCCGTTGTCTGTCCTCATTCTGGCCTCTCCCTTTTCCTTCCCTTTCTTCTGCCTATAAAACCAACCTTATTACCTTTAAATAAAAAAAAACATTTCCCCCTCTTTTTTTCCCTTTCCATTCATTTTCAGTCTCTTGCTTCTTGCGCTGCGGGCTACCTTGGACTCCTCACTGGGTGGGAGCTGCGATGAGCCAAAACGGTGATGTCACTGTTGTTATTTTCAAGAGGGGTGAGCTCATTGGCTGAAACCACAGAGGAGCTGGCATCCAAGTGTCAGGGAACAAGCAGCCGAGGTTGCTAGTGGCCTGACGCCGGCCTTCGTTTGCACTACAGCTGGGGAAAGCATCTGGGATAAGTTGCAGGAGCTCTCAGTCTATCTCTCCATCTTTCTATGTGTAAACAAGTGTAACGAGTATTAACTAATGCGAACGAATACGGAGCAACGAAAAGAGCGACTGGGACGAAATAGAAAGCAGCGCCAAGGCTGCAGCAGACAGAAAGACTAAACAGAACTGCTTTTTGCGTTTTAGAGTCTGCCTCGAAGGCCTCGAGCAGCAGCTACAGGAGAGTCGAGGCCAGCAGCCACATGCTATCTGACCGTGACACGGAAAGAGTGACACAGCTGTGCAACATGTGCCAGAGGACTGATAAAATACAAGCTTCTCCTCGTATGATTTCTGCTCGGAGGCGTTGCTCTGTTAACTTTTATGCTGAAGAAAAAAGAATCGACTCGGACACGTTAAGAAGAATTTAGTAACGCTTATATTGTAGTGCGGTTTAGTGAATTTCCTGTTTACACACAGAAAATCAATATCACATCGCAATGCTTCAAGTTCAGTTAGTGTGATGCTTGACAGAAAACCTTAGAGAACTTACTGTGATGAAGGTTGATAGCAGACACATTTTATTTTTTATTGCATATAAAACTCAGATCCCATAACAGGATTTCAGGAGTGAATCATCACTCACCACCCTTCTTGCTCATTAAACTTGACTCCTGGAATTGACTTGATCATCTTCGGCAAAGAGAAAACGCGTTTGAGTTACAACACAATGCGGTGGCAGGGATCCAGAGCGCATCAAAATACTCAGGGGGTGCTGAGGATTGTGGCCAAATTTAAATGAAGTTTGGTTTCTGACAATACCTTGGCCGCACCTTGTATGCAGCATGGAAACAAACATTGGCTGTCAAGAAAACTCTCAAACACGCACATATGAATAATGTAAGTGTTGAACCACACCCTGTGTAAACATGTAAAGTAAGCCACACTTGTTACCTTTGAGGAAAACTCTGTTCAAAGGCTCCATTTTTACAGTATTGTGCAAAGTCTTGAGTCACCGCTCATTTCTTTCGATATTGATTCCAAGGAGCCAGGCTTTCTTGTAATATTTTAAAGTGATCTTGAGCAATAGTTCTGCTTTTCTGGAGGTCTTTCGAAGTTTTTGTTTGGATACTGGTTGCTTTTTCTCTCATTTCCAGTCCAGTCCTTGTACCTGAGCATTTTCACAGGAATGCTTTTTTGTCTGTTAAGCCAGTTAACACCAACAGATGAATCATTCAGGCACAAAAAGGCTCCCTAACTTAGCAAAGACATATTTGTATCTTTTGGTACTTTGTCGCTTGCAGACTTTCACAAAACTGCATTATTTGTTCTAATTTCTTTAGCTGAATTCATGAACGCTGCCAAAGATAGCACAGTTTGACAGACATAAAATGATCCATCCATCCATCCATCTTCATCCGCTTTATCCGGGGCCGGGTCGCGGGGGCAGCAGCCTAAGCAAAGAGGCCCAGACCTCCCTCTCCCCAGCCACCTCCTCCAGCTCATCCGGGGGAACACCAAGGCGTTCCCAGGCCAGCCGAGAGATATAATCTCTCCAGCGTGT
Organism: Neolamprologus brichardi; assembly: GCF_056152115.1. Classification (NCBI taxonomy): domain Eukaryota; kingdom Metazoa; phylum Chordata; class Actinopteri; order Cichliformes; family Cichlidae; genus Neolamprologus; species Neolamprologus brichardi. Next base: position 33,333,993 of record NC_142106.1, on the reverse strand, counting down.
CCTGGGTCTGCCCCGGGGCCTCCTCCCGGTGGGACATGCCTGGAACACCTCACCCAGGAGGCGCCCAGGGGGCATCCTTGTCAGATGCCCAAACCACCTCAGCTGGCTCCTTTCGATGTGGAGCAGCAGCGGCTCTACTCTGAGCCCCTCCCGGATGGCCGAACTTCTCACCCTATCTCTAAGGGAGAGGCCAGCCACCCTTCGGAGGAAGCTCATTTCCGCCGCTTGTATCCGCGATCTCGTCCTTTCGGTCACTACCCACAGCTCGTGGCCATAGGTGAGGGTAGGGATGTAGATCGACCGGTAAATTGAGAGCTTCGCTTTTACACTCAGCTCCCTCTTCACCACGACGGACCGGTGCAGCGTCTGCATTACTGCAGCTGCAGCCCCAATCCGTCTGTCGATCTCCGGCTCCCTTCTCCCATCACTCGCGAACAAGACCCCGAGATACTTGAACTCCTCCACTTGGGGCAGGACCTCATCCCTCATAAAATGATATTTGTGCAAATATTCCCAAAGTACTATCGGCATGGCATAGCTCAGCTAAAACTTTGTACACCTTGCTGAGATATGCCATGTGTCCTTAAAAAAATTTGAGGACACTGGACAAGTGCAGTAAAAAAGAAGTGTCAGGCCTAAAAACTATTTACAGCAGATGAACAGTATCCGAAAGTCATGTCCTTAAGAAACAGGAAAAAAAGATCTGGCCCTTCAGTTGACTCTACTGTTCACTGAAGCCTCATCAGAAATGGTCTCAGTGTGGCTGTCAAAAAGCCAATCCTAAGGAAGGGAAACAGGGTATTACAAATCACACAAGAACTGGACTGAAAATCAGTCGCAGCAAAGCATAGTGGAGGCTCTGTTAAAACTGATGGAATTATAAATGGAGAAAAGTACCATCAGATTTTGATCCACTATGTAATACCATCTTGAAATTATTAGATTGGCAAGAGTGTCTTTTGTGTTTTAGCACGAATATCACTGCAGTAAAAACATACCCTGATAGAAAAACACATTGTAACTCTGTCAGTCATGGATTGGCCTCTGCAGACCTCAGCATTATTAAAGCAGAGTCTCATCTTGACAGAGAACAGAACAAAAGGCAGAAACATCCAAAGAGGATCTTTCAATGTCCTTCCTGGAGAACTATTCCCGAAGACTGCTTAAAGAAATGACAAGAAAGCTTGACTAACAGAGTTCAGGCTGTGTTGGAGAATAAAGGCGGTCACACCAAATATTGACTTTCAAGCTCCTTGGATTTCTAGAAACTCAGTTTTTGCCTTGGAATACTGTATTTCGTTTGTGTTTGCACATGCTTTTCAGTAAATCACTGCACCTTTTGTTGCATTTTCCTAGCATATAAAGAAATGTGAGCTAGCTCGAGACTTTTGTGCAATTCTATAGTTTTTAATATAAAATGTTAAAAAATGTCAGAGCAATCTTGATTGAGGTTTTCTTAGTGATAAACTATAAACCTTTAGCTTCTTGCTCTACATTCAATGAGTGTGTGCGTGTCACAGTGTGTAATAACAGCCCACATCTGTGTGCCACTCAGCTTATCTGTGAATGTGTTTGCATGTCTGTATGTGTGCGTGAGTTTATGAGGGTCAATCTGGGCAGCAGTCCAGACTGCAAAGAAAAAGAGTTTCACCACAGGAGGTGGGTCTGGGCAGAGTGCCAATCATCCTCCCAGACACACACACACACACACACATCGCTCGAGGCTGTGGCCCTGTGCTGTTGATGCCTGCGGGCAGGCCTGACCACTTGCTGCCCCCACAGACACACTGAGGAAAACAGTGAGAGAGCTGGAGAGGGAAGGATAAAAAAAAGGGGGAAACGGAGGGAAGAGCTGTATAGAGCAGAGAGAGGACAAGCTGATAAGGATGGAGACGGAGAGAGACACGGAAAAACAGAGGCTGATAACGACGGGGGGAAAGAGAAAGACGGGGAGAATGATGTGTCGAGAAGGTTTGGGGTAAGGAAAAAAAGATGGCAGCAAACACATGGAAAGAAAGGAAAGGGGAGGTGTGGGTGGGTTATACATTGGTGTGCTTGTTGTAGTGGGAGGTGGAGTGAGGGGTCTAGAGATAGAGAAAGGGGAGGAATAGAGAGAAAAGATAGAGAAAGGAATGGAAAAGCAGTGGAAAGAGGAAGGGGGGGGGGGGGTGACAGACACAGACAAGTGCTTTAAGCATAGTGGAAAAGGGATAAGATAAAGGAGCACAGGAGGGAGAAGTGTGCATGTGTGCTTGAGAGGCCGAGAGAACAACAGACTGAGACAAAGAGGGAAAGAGAGGTAGCTAACGTGGTTTACATTAGTGGTTTGATAACATACAAAGTATTTTTTAATTGAGACAATAGAGAGATGACAAGAGGGCGAGAGGAAGAGATAAAGCAGGAAATTTGAGAAGGATAAAAGGCTGGGAAAAGATAAGCACAGAAATAACAAACCTATTAGATCCAGAGGGAAACACTTTGTAAAAAATTCTTAAAAATTTTAATGTTATTATTTTTTTTAACACCAATTAATCAATCGATCAAGCCTGTACTACTCCTTAGCTTCAGGTTTTAATGTCTTTTAGCCCTGTTTTGGTTTACGCTGACAAAAACGTCATTTTCACGTTTAACTTCTTCTCCTATTTTAACACTCAACCAAATCACTGGGAGTTAAAATGTTTGGTGTGGATGCTATCCCGGGTGTTAGGATAAAATTTAACATCATGTTATCCATGAAAAAGAGGATTTACGAGTTTGAAGTTAGCAGGAAGTTAGCTTGCTAGTTTCTCTTGAAAGGCGATATACCATATTCTGACTGAGGAGTTTCTAAAAAACTAAAAACGTTGAGCTCGGCTATGACTTTGGACATAAATGAAGACAGAGAGCTAAACAGCAGCAGTATCTGAAGGATTACTGAAGTTAGGCCAGCTGGCATATAGCGTGTTACCTGTTTGCTAGCTAAAGAGCTATATTTAGGTTAATAGAAGCACATTAGCAAACTGAAGATGGAGGATGAGTGTCAACTTTTTCCTTTCGATAAAAGTCAATGTGAGGGTCCCCGATGGGGAGACACAAATGCACAACGTGAGGTTAGTCGGTTTCTTCCTATTAGAAGGGAGTTTTTTCTTCCCATTGTCGCCATGCGCTTGCTCGTAGGTGGTCGTCTGATTGTTGGGGTTTTTCTGTATTGTTGTAGGGTCTTTACCTTACAAGTTAAACCACCTTAAGGTGACTACTGTTCAGATTTGGTGCTATATAAATAAAATTCAGTTGAATTGAACTGATGCTCGACTTCCTTGTAAATTTTTCTGTCAGACATGAATATAAGGCTTGTTGGGCATCCATATGCCAGGTTTTTTTTTTTAGCAATTATGCACACCTACTGCTACTATTCTTCAAGTAAATATGAATAAAGCATAAGAAGGATGACTGCTTATCCATCATGTGTCCATATGATCTCTACCTTATGCTACGTTGGGAATTATCTCATGTTTTGATTGTACCTTTATTTTTCTTCTTCCCGAAGACTCCATATCGATGTAAGAAAAAGTAAAGAGCAAAAGAAAAAGCTGACACGTGACAAAGGTTTCAACAGCACCAAGTGTGAAATATTTGTTGTCTCTCTGCTGTTGCTCTCACCCTGCTTTCCTGTAGTGCAGAAAATGGCAGAGAAGAGGTTCAGCAAGACAGGCAGGCTGACGGAGAGACAGAAAGAAAGCGTGAGACAGAGAGAGAGAGAGAAAGAAAGAACGTCTGTGTCGGTGCCAGAGTGCAGTATAAGGTTTCCTGAGGCTTGTTTTCCTGACTTAGCCGTTCCGTAAGCCCTCCATCCACCTCCCCTGTTACACATGCATGCACACACACACACACACTGCTCGCTTCTCCCCAAATCACGCTACATATCGCAGGAGATAGAGGCTTTTGGAAAAGTGAGCCTAGTTCCCTTGGGCTATTCCCAAACCAGTGCTCGGGTTACACCACCACGTTCCAGAGCGCAGTTCCTCAGTGTTGGGCTGAGTTTACTTAGGCAGACGCCTCTCTCCTCAAAAACGCTGCACAATCACCCCCAGAGCACTTAATCTCTGTTATTGGAACTCTGCTCCTATCAGTCCCCTTCCATCTAAATATTATTGGAGGCAGAGATAATAAAAAGTTGCAATAAATATGTGAAATAACACTGAGAGTGCACAGCAAGTCCACTTCCTTAGCAGTTTACATTTGAAATGAATGTGCTAATACGAGAGGGGTACATATGTAACCGCTGGCTCAGTGGAGCGGCTTAAAAATGTTCGTGTAAAAGTGAAGTTCCTGGTTCAAAAGCCACAGTTGGTTGTGAGTACCGGTAAAGCTGGTCAACGAAAGTACGCTTCACAGTAAGGATGTGTTTCATCTCTAGACCATTAAAAGAGCCATCACGTTGGCCTTGACGTTAAATTGTCTGTGCTCTATTTACGGTTAATCTGATTGCTCGCTCTGAAAGGTGGCTCAGAGTCAAAAGATGCATCATCTTTATGCAGCAATGACGTGGTTTCCCTGCAAAAGCAACTGACACCTGTAGCAACAACAAAGGTGAAGAGATAAGTCTACTGCTGGGGAAAAGAGGATAGTCATTTGATTTATTTCACAGAAAAACTAGCCTGCAGGGGCTTAATGTGTTTAGTAGTGATGTGCGATACCACTGATTTCCTTTCCGATCCGATACCAAGTAATATTCAGGGTGGTATCGACGATACTGATCCGATACCGATACTTTGTACAAAAACTTATTTTATTTATCGTATCTCAAATTATAGCGTCATAATGATTACAGGACATCAGAGTACTTGTTTCCAACAATGACGGCAGCTGCTTAGTTTTAATATTACTCTCATTTCTCTTTCTGGGTCACAAAAACCTTTTAACATATTTTCAGGTGAGAATGTAGCTGTGTAAACTTCAAATATCTGAGCCCATCAACACATTGTTTTCAAATCCTGCGGTCTTTCGCTACTCGGGTTAAACATGATATATAAGTCACTTTAAGAACTTAAAAATGTTATTGTTTGGCTTTTTCAGTGTTTTATTTGTTCGTGAGTAAATCAGTTTGGCTGAGATTCAAGTTATTAGATTAGATTAAATGAAATTTCGCTTTATTAATCCCTCAGGAGGGTTCCTCGGGGTTTTCACACAGCTGAATAAACGTCAAACAGAAAACTGATTAAACAGAAGTGTGAGACGGTCGAGAGTTTACGCCAGCACCCGGTTATATTTTAGATAACAAGGAGCAGACGTAGTTTCACTCCACCGAGGGAGCTCGTGACGTACTACCCGGCTTTCTTTAGACCGCGAAGGCCGGGTCCTCAGGTGGAAGCAGCCTCTGAATTTGGACACCCCCGCTGTTTCCGGACATTTAACGTATTTTATCCGATAAATAAACACTGTAAAATGTATTTATCCCCCCAACAGCTTTTTTGAATGTCTCCCTAGTGTGGCCACAACACTTCACGTTTTTGCCACATGTATCGCAAACCACGTTTTTGTGGAGGTAAAATATGTTCGCACATGACTCCAATTACGCTCAGCCATTGTTGTGAGTACGCACGCCAAGTGGCTGCGAGACAGACAGCCTATTTTGCAAATGACTATGAAAGGCTGGAGAGGAAGTAGTTCTTTTGAATGTAGACAATCCGAATGTTATAGTTTCTTTCCACTGTGTTCCTGTTAATGATAAACTACAAATTTACCCTAAATGACTAAAATATCGATATTTTAATGTGAGAATCGATTCTAGAACATAAATGATTGGTATCGGAGGAATCGATATTTCAGGATCGATCCGCACATCACTAGTGTTTAGCGAAACCTATTTACAAACAATGTACACGTAACATACATGTAATGTTAACAACATGCACGTAATGTAGACGTATCGCAGGTGTAACGTTCACAATGTACATATACATGTAAGGTAGGCGCCATGTCAAAGTACACTTATAATACACATAATGTCAACAACATTCGCATATGTAACGTAGATAAATCCATTTTCAGATCTGTTTCTACATTAAATTTATAAATATAGAGCCTAAAAGTTATAAAGATGTTAATAATCATTGTACCCTAGGGAGTTTATATACTGAGTTTCATCAAGACTGATTAATGTGTCTAGGAAGAGTTAGGAAACACACATACAGAGAATTTCGGCTTACTTAGAAATATTTTGAAATTTTGAGTAAAAATATTTAAAATAACTTGAAATTTGGATTTATTTTTCCAGTGGTGGAACTACGCTTCCATATTTATCTGCATTTATAATGGCGGATAAATTAAAACAACAAATCAGTGCTATATGTATAAATAGTACACCTTAGTCATGGACCAATTTTAGCTATGTGCAAGTCCGTTGGTATTGTATAAATAAACATAAGGCTTTCAGATATAAGTCTGAAAGGTATTTGCAAAGGTTTTGCTATTTTTTTGGTGGATATGCAAGGCTAAGTGTTAGCACTATATCAAGAGTTTTGGTAGAATAGTAACAAAACAAAAAAAAAAAGAGAAAGAACTTACATCCCTGTTGTTTATGTTTGAATAGATGTTACCCTGAAAACATTTGTACTTTTTCCATTCCAGGGTAATATTAACTGTCCATCAGTGTCGTCAGGTGAAATTTTGAGGCTATGCCTATTTAGAAGCTGTCACAGTCTGGCAGAGGCAGACTATAGGGAGTGAAGAAGTTGGACCCAAGTGCGTACACGCAACAAGACTTACTATTAACTGAAAACGAGCCGTTTATTGAAGGCTGATTTTAGCAATGAAAAACTAAAGCAAAGACAAAACTAAATCATAACCTAAACTGGGTGAGCTAAACATAACAAAAAACTGACCGAAAACTGACCAATGCCAAAGCAAAAGAGAACATGGAGCTCAAAACAAAAGTCCACAAAAGACACTGGAGCTCAGGGAGCAGTTCATAAACATTTCAGGGCGCCGACCCGGAGGCCGACAGCACAGGAGTTCATGACCGAACAATTCAGGCGGCCGGCCACGGATCCAGCAAAGGCGACGGAGCAGATCAGGGGGCCGGCCCCGTGGAAAGTGGCGGTGGTGAAGCAGGCATGGCCGACCAAACTTTGATGACTTGGCTAATGGTCGTTTATTGAAGGCTGATTTTAGCAATGAAAAACTAAAGCAAAGACAAAAGTAAATCATAACCTAAACTGGGTGAGCTAAACATAACAAAATCCTGGGACATGGAGACAAGGTAGGATAGCAGATGCTCGGACAAGGAACACACACAGACTAAAAGCACACAGGAGGTGATCAGGGGAAGTGGAAACACATGGGGAAAACAGCTGACACAAATGAACATAATGACATCACAGTAGAAGAGTAAAACTAAACACAATGAACACATGACCTCTTCAAAATAAAACAGGAAACATAATGAGAAGACATGACAACATGAACTTGACAACAAATGACATGCAGACATGAAACACATAGGACAGGGGAGACTTAATACAGGGGTAGAAAACACAAAGGGAAACTAACAAGCAAAGAACTATAATGACAACCTAGGCAGAATGAACTAGAATGAACTTAGAAAACCTAAAGGACTTAAACATAAAAACAAACTAAAACTCAAAACGCTGGTTCAAGATGACCCAGGATCGTGACAGAAGCGGACTGATGCCAGTGCTACAGCTTGAAAATATAATTGACTAGATTTTAGTTCTATTAAGGCCTTAGCTGCACAGGCCTGGTTAGCAACCATCATGGCACCATTGGTCACATGGGAAAAATGTGTATTCCCTAAGCCGTTGTGAGTGATCGCTGGCTGACTCTTGATTAAATTGGTGGCAAAGAGGGTGCTGTACCAAAAACCTTCTTGTGATCGCTTAAGTTGCTAGCAGATTGTTGCGGCCACCCATAGCTTACATGGAAGGCGCCGACTTGTCTTCAAACACTCTGCATTTGATCTCTATGCAATAGCCAAACTTGGGGGGGAAAAAGCAAAACGTGTCATGCAAACCAGAAACGTACAACATTCGAGGCCAAAGTAAATGTTTTGCCTTACTGCTTCAACCAACACATTTCAAAAAGTGGAGCTTTTACTTTGAAGGCAAGGAGTCTTGCTTGCGGTCTGAATCTGCAGTTCTTTAGAAATGGGCCATTAAACCTCTGGAATGGTCTTCCCAAAGCCCCAACCTAAAACCTATTAAAGAAATTGTGGATTATGCTTATAATCTTGATCTGTGCCAGAAAACCAACCAATTAAAATGAACTCTACCAAGTCTGCCAAGAAGAGCCAGAATTATCCAGCCAGAATTATTCCAGAAGCTTGTCGATGACTACCGAAAGTGGAACAAATATTAGTGGGGGTGCATGTATATCCTTGAGACTGTATGCATAATCTTGAGCCTGTGTGGATTAGAGAAAATCCAGACTATATTCAAATTTGTGAACTCAATTCTTGTTTTTTAAAGTCATTAAAGATGTATATCGTACAATCATTCCACCCTGGAAAAAGAACAATTCAAAAAATCTTTAAAAGCCCCAAATTACCACCCACGATGGGTGGGTGTAAACTTTTCACCTTAACTGTAACTAACATATGATGGCTAACTGGATAGGAGACGTTCATTTTTGTTAATTAAAAAAGTGCTCTACTGAGGTACTTCTCCCAGTAACGCACTATCGCAATAGGTTTCCTCTAACGTAACAAGTTTCATATAAAGTTAACATTGGCCAACACTGTTAACCATTATACTTGCACAGAAATGCTTTGCATAATTAGTTTCAGTCTTTGCTGTCTGTGGTTTGTGTGATACGTTCCACACGACATGCAGTAGGTAGCGGGAGGCAGACACACATCACTGTGCAGTAGTGCACATTGGGACTCCAGAAGCCACAAGTACAAGTTGGTTTTCCTTCTCTCTTGTCTCCCCCTTTCTCCCCCAGAGCCAAACCACACTTTCTGATACCTCAGCCTCTGTCCAAATGATTCATTCAACCATCCGCCCACTAAAGAAACACTGAAACAAAGAACGAACGCAACATAAAACAGCCTATACTTTTCCAACCGCATGCTTTTGCACACACAGAGTAGCAAAAACACACACGCACACAACATGCACACACTTGCGTGCCCGCAATACAGAAAAAGACACACATTCACTCAGATACAGATCAAATACACACATATCAAATTACACAGTCTTGTTCTCCATATTCCACATCATTCCATCTCCATCCACGCAGACAAATGCGGCATCTTTTCCTGCAATGGAGCCCAAAGACAACACCGATCCTGCCGCCGCAGGTCTCGACCCACTTCCAGCCCCGACCTGAGGTGACATCATTCCTCTGTTCCCCCTCTCTGCACCCATCCTGCTCTAATAAAGGGCTGCGTTCCAACACAAAGCATCCAGCCTTGTCCTTAATGACAGGGTAGAACTAAGTGATGCCAGGGGGCAGGAGAACTGGAGGTACTTTGGCCTGGGATGCTGCCCGTTGAGGATTCCTCCCTGAAACATGTGGTTTGCTTCTCTCTCTGAATGGAGCTCAGACGGAGGCATGGATGGATGAAGAGAACAGGGAGCAGGGAAATGGGAGACCACAAAGTAAGCTCATAGCCCAAAGGGAGAGATCATTTGTAGCTCAGGTGGGATATGATTCTGCTTTCATGTCAGGGTGGCTTTCTTCTGTGGATGGCATTAAATAGCAGAAGTATACCCTTTGGACAGAATATGAGGATGAGGTTTACACATGCAATTCAATCGTTTTTGCAAATTTCCTACTGACATCAGGACATATGGGTGCTATTTAATCTTGTGGTTGGGTTTAGGGTTATGCACATGACATGACCATGGTTTATTTTTGACCCTCCGTTGCACGTACAGGCGAACAAATGAAGGAAATAATGAAGTTCTTCGGCAGTTGTGGAAAGTGAAGCCTTTCCAAGGCTTTAAAGTGATTTGAAAGGATCCAATAATAGGATTTCCACAGGCTTGAATTAAAATTTATGAACCTGTCCTTGGTGGCTTGACTATTGGGAAAACATAACATGCAGAGTCTCTCTGAAGGTCTCCTCTAATAGCACATCCTAAGAGAACTCTTTATTTTAAAAAAAAGCCTTCGAGTACTGTCTGGACTCATCTGAGATAAGTCCAAGTGAGGTGTCTAGTTTTGTGAAGTCAGTCTTAAGTAGAAGACTGACTTCACAAAACTAAAATCGAAGTCCAAGACAAGCCTCAAGTCATATCTATGTTATGAATCACTTCTTTGCCGTCTCAAATTCGTATGAACCGCATCAAGTCATAGGTGGTTGCGGCCAAGAACAAATCATATTCAATTTAAAAACGATTTGGGACGAGCTGAAGCTAAAGTTACTCATGAAGAGTTTGAGACGAGCGTCAAGCCCAGCAATAATCTTTCTGCTTTGACATCGTGAATCCCCGATGACAAAATCATTCAAGCTGCAGCTCTTGCAACGGCAACGCTCAAGTCGAGTCTCAAGGCTTTCAAGTCCCGACAGATACGTTCACATTAAGTCACCGCAATTAAAGACGGGTCCGAGATGAGTCTCATCTTCCTCTTTTCTAGAAAAGCTGTAGCGCTGCAGAACCTGAAAGCTGTTAAATGCCTTTCCGCTGAAGACGCCGATGCCAAACCGCCAGCACACGCCGCAAATTTGCTGGAAACCGATGACATCAGTGGCTCCGGGAGGGACTACGACGGGACAGCCGAAGAGTATTCGCAGATGCAGCCCACAGATTCTGCCCATCATGATTATAACGCACGATATCTTACCAATAACACAGAATCATACTGGGATCAATACGTAACAAATAACTCTCTAAACCTGACAAAAAACTATGCTGGTTCTTAAGGCATAGAGTTCCTGGAAAATACATATTAATGCAAGACATAGTCTCCGGCCTTTGGGCTTTAAGGACAACAGAAGGACTTTCACAGCACTCAGCTGAAATGTCCTTAGTTTTGTGACTTCAGTTTGACTTCTCAAATGAACTTTCAGGTCTAAAACCCTACAAGCACAGATGTGAAACTTAAAGTCACACTTTATTTTTAGTTGTGAAGTGAAAGATACAAAAGGAGGTGCTACAGAAGTTTCCGTGTCACCACATGGCAGAATGTGCAACAATGACATTTAGAAACTTATTTCATGGCGTGCCAGAATGACAACTGGGCACAAAGTAGGACACGCACTCGGTGGATTGACGACTTTAAAACAGCTCTAAGGCCCTAACTGCGTTCAGCGATCTCCTCTGTGGCTTACACAGTTTTGACATCTCGGTATCTATCAATAAAGATGTTGGTTGACAAGCATAAGACTATTTTCTAGGGGTTTCCAAGTGTAGCTGCATAGGCAGAGACCACTCTCATTAACTAGTGATGCAAACACATTGACTTTGTTCTGACAGCAGGACTGAAATATGACAGAAGCCACTCATGTCAGAACAGAGATTCAAGAGTTATTCCAGTAGGCTTTCAAGGGTAAAGAGTTAAGCTCGAGGTCCCTCGTGGTTTGACTGTTTTCTAATCATTATTAGACTTTAGTTGTGCTTTTATTTTTATATCTTTTCAAATGTTATTTGTATTATGTTGTCTCTTTATGTAAGTCCAATATTTGTAATTGGGTTCCTGATGACCTGGCTTTACAAATGAGTGTCTCTGTAAACCACTTAAAATGCACCATATAAATAAAATGTGACTTGACTTGGAAAATTGAAGTAGTTAAAAATCTAAATCATGGTTGTTCCAAAATTTAAGAGACTGTGTGAATCCTTAGAGATGGAAGATTGTCTTTTTACGAGGCTTGCAGATTTTTGTGACTAAAGGAAGATAAATGCATTAAACAGACACAGTAGATCCTGTACCTGGGCAGTAATACAGATCACCGGCCTTTCTAATCATCATCGGGATGATCGACTTGGTTGCGTCAGCGCGTTCCTGCTCTTTGTTTGATATCAGCCACATGTGGGCCTGCTGCTTGGTGCTGTGCTGTAAACCTGTCATTATTCTGGGTCAGCTCCATAAGGATCTCCTTAAGGGCCACCGTATATGCGCACAAGGACGCAAACGCACACTGCAGAAGGATTCCTCCTCTTTCCTCAATCTCCACAGGGGAATGGGCCAAGATCGGAGTGCCTGTGTTCCGTCAAGGCGTCCAAAATTCCATGACTTTCCCAGAATTCCCATACGAAGCCAAGTCATATATTCTGTTGTCATCCACAAGGCCCTAATAAAAACCCACGGGGAGCACAGGGGCAGGATCTTGTCTGCTCACCCACACGCCATTTACACTAAAATGAAAATACACTCCAAATATGACTCACCGCACGCCCCTGCGGTTATTTAATATCCATTAAAACGATTTAATTCACTTTAATACAGTGACTCGTATGCATAGAAGTTTGACTCCTTGAATTAATTAACATTGTGTGTAAACCACTTATAATAAGACCCACTTCCTGTAGCTGAATATTAAGAAAAAATAAGAGGCTATTGTGAATATTTTCAGCACTATGAATCACTCGGTCCCGTTGCACGGCATCTCCAACTAAAGACTCAGTGTGTTATATTAGATCATAATATTACACATTTTTAATCGAGCTTTATTGCATTACATGCTGTTAAGCGGGCTCTGGGAAACGGCATACCTTCTGTATTGTTCACAATATAATTTTTAAATGCCGTCTCGGGGTTAAGCTGTTTATTTTGATATAGTCCCTCAGATGGAGAGGGAGTAAAGTGCCGTGCCAGGAAATATGAATGAAAACCGGCCTGCCCAGTTAAAAAAAAACAACAAAAGTAGTTTCAAAAGAGCTTTCCATGGGTTTTTTAATGTAAGCAATGGCTTTGATAGGCTGCAGACTTATTTTCACAAATGAGTGTGTCAAATATTGAGGTTCCTTATAAATCACCCTCCCTCTTTTCTCTTTTCCAAACCTTTCCGAGAGGCTTGGAAGAACAGCATGATTGCTCACAGCTCTGACCCTCTTTGTCAGTAACCTTGCCTAAGTCAACAGTGGCCCCGCTGCTTTACTGCATAAGAAATACTGAAGATCATATTTGGGACTCAAAGACGGAAACCTGCTATATGCCTTGATTGACGGCCGAGCCTCACACGGGCTCAGACTGCGATGCCGTAATGGTGTGTGTTTAGGATGGGTGACAGTAACGTTTCAAGCGGTGTGTGCGTGTGTGCGGTTTTCTGTTAATCAGACAGTTTGACTGATTTAAATGTAATTGTGGTTTTCAGCGTTTTGCTTCCACATCAACAGACGGAACATGGGGCTACAAAAGAGGAAAAGATGGCCTGCGATGATGAGGTCTGTCCATAACAAAGATTTTCCTCTCCTCTGAAAAAAAAAGATTTTATAAAAGAAATTTGTTTACTTTTTCCAACCTTAAACGTATAATTAATTGCTTAAACATTTCCTCCACTGATCCATATGTTAACAGGAGCCAAAGCGGCGGGCTTTTGGCACTCTTTGAGCCGCATTTGAGAATTTCCTACTTACCTCATTTCAGAGGTGTTGCTTAATCACATTCACTGCCTGTCTGAAGAGCCATGAAGAAAGAAGACCCAAATGAGTTAAACTATGAGGATTATGAAGTTCAACTGGTGTTTCTTTAACCCCCCGTAAACCCACAGTAAGTCGGCAATCTTTGCAGGCTTTCGTGTTTTGTCATTTTTACTGTTTTACACATCCAAGAACAAGCAAAACATCAGCTAATTGTATACGACTGGACTTGCATACACTTGCAACAGAGGATATTAGCCAATAAAACAAAAATGTACATTCACAGTCACTTTATTAAGGTTCCAACTGCTTGTTTATGCAACTATCTAATCAGCCAATCACATGGCAGAAACTCAGGGCAGGCAGGGAGACACGGTCAAGAAAACCTGCTGAAGTTCAAACTGAACAGAATGAGGAAGAAGCATAATTTAAGTGAATTTAAACGTAGCATGGTTGTTAGTGTAAGCATTTCAGAAACTGCTGATCTGCAGGTATTTTCCCACATGTACATGTTTACACAGTATGGTCTGAAAAAGAGAAATATCCAGTGCGTGGCAGTTAAAATGCTGATCAAAGGAGGATGGACAGACTAGGAATAGGAAGGCAACAGTAACAAAATAACCACTCATTGCAATCAAGGTATGCAGAAGAGCATCTCTGAACGCACAGCACATTGAACCTTGAAGCAGATGAGCAGCAGAGGACTACGCTGGGTGCGAGTCCTGTCAGCTCAGAACAGGAAACTAAAGCTACAGTTCAAACAGGATCACCAACACTGTACAATAGAAGATTGGAAAAACGTTGCCTGGTCTGATGAGTCTCGATTTCTGCCGCAACATTCAGATGGTAGAGTCAGACTTTGGGATAAACAACATGAAAACTTGGATCCATGCTGCCTTGTATCAACAGTTCAGGCTGCTGGTAGTGCGATGGTGTGGGGGATATTTTCTTGGCACACTTTAGACCTCTTAGTGCCAACTGAGCGTTTAAACAACACGGCCTCGCTGAGTATTGTTGCTGACCATGTTACATTAAATTACAGCAGTAAAGCAGCCTTTATTACCACCATATTACCATCTTCATGAGCTTGTTTAATGTAACATGTGGTATAAAAGTGGCATGAATATAATTCACAGTAATGTCAGTTTATGTTTGCAAATTCTTTGTGAACCCTGAATCTCATAAACAGTTAAGAAAACAAATGGGTGGATGGATCACAAGTTTATGCAGATTCATACTCTAGGGAGCGTTGTTTAGACAAGTTAGCTATCCCCACATGGTGAAATGTACCCTCGAAGCTTTGCTCCAAAATGCTTTTTGAAGTTGTCACTGGTGAATTGTTGGATAAGAGATCATCCCAGATATTGAATTAGTGCAGTTTTGCTATTGAAACTGTTATTCATCCAATGATACTGATGCTCAAAGCTGGTCCATCCATCCATCGAGCCAGTTTCTTCCACTTATACAATGGGCTGAGAAGCGGGGTACACCCTGGAGAGGTCACCAGTCTGTTGCAGGACTAGCACACAACACATTCACACCTATTGGCAATTTAAAATCACAAATTAACCTAACCCTACTAAGTGTACTGTGAGAGGAAGCTGGAGTACCTGGAGAAAACCCACACGAACACAGGGAAAATATGCAAACACGTGAAGATAGTGGATTCAAACCCACGACCTTCTTGCTGATTACAGAAAAATTTAAAAAAAGTTCTGAAAAAAACAAGATTTTTTGCTTTGGACTGTGACAGTTAAAGTGGATGTAAAATTGATTTGGTTGCAGTTTGTAGCAGAGCTGAGAAACTGTGAGCTCTGAAAATGTCATGCCCAACACTCATGTACTTTACGAGGCCTCAAAAACTGCTGGAAACAATAAGACAAATCAAAAGCACCAGATTTCCACCAACCCTTATGTACTTTCCAGGCCTGTCACTGATACAAAGATTAAATTGCGCATGGCTTCATTAAATATATTGAAGTTAAAAATGGTGTCTTTCTAAGGAGGGGTCAGGTTGGAGGCGCACACTGTTTTTAAACATGGCTAAAACTCGTCATTATGTTAAACAAAAAAAGCTCAGGATGACTGAAGTGCATTTAAGTTGAAAGCATGAATTGTGCTAATGACTACTCTGAATAATGTGAAAATTACCATGCCGCAAAATGTAACTGTTACTAATTACTACATGAATGTTTGTAATGAGTTCGGCTAATAACAGACTGCAAGTGGCAAAAACCACAGAACATGTTTTCACACGTGCACTGCTGGGTGGCCAAACGGCCATGCAGTCTGTTTATAACCAGTTCCTGTAAGATTGCAGCAGGAAACAAGAAGCACACATGATGCAAAGACAATGCATCTTTGCATCATCTCTATTTTACCATTGGCTCTCTGCGCACAACCCCACCGTCCCCTTTTAACTAAGAACTGACACACCGCAGCAATGAACTGCAATGCCTTCACGACTGGGCAAAGGGGATGCAACCTAAAACAAACCATAATTATCGATTTGTGGTCCTGCTTGGGGCAAAAAAGAACATAATACAAAAGCACACACAAGATGTTTGGAGTTCCAGTAAGTTCCACAACCACAGTTTAGTCTCAGGGGGATTCTGGGTTCCTCTTAGCTGAACTTCTTCGCTTTCTTTCTTGAAAGATGCATGCACACACATACATATCCACTCCTGCATGCAATAAATGTAACACTAGCTCACAGGTCTTGGTGTCCATGGGACAGTTTGCTCTGCCGGCCTGCTGTGGGCCGGGCCTGCGTCTTTTCTCCTAGACGTTGCTTCAGACTTACTATCTGTTTCCACAGCCGTGCGCCTGCTGACCCAAGAATGCGGACAGCACTCGGGTACATTGTTTTACGAGGCTTAGCGGCGTATGCGAGATGTGAAATGTAGATGCTGTTTATTTTGTGTGATAAAGCTAACTGTGGGGGTATTTTTGTACCAGTGTGTGATACATTTATTTTTAAGTGATAATCTGACAAGGGGATTCTTGTCCTTTCACATTTGGCATCATCTTTGGTGAAATTTAGTAACTGCTCAACTGATCTGTATGCAGTGTACACTACCATTTCCTACATATGGAAAGTTAGCTAAGTTGCTAACTAATCAAGTCAAGTTGCAGACAAACTCAGACTGATCGCAATGTGTTGGCAATCTGTATTTATGAATTAAAAAGCAATTACTGGCAATCATTTACCAGTCTGTCTGAGAGTGATAACAGTCAGTCCAACTTGGACTCCAATTGTTTGGAGACAGGTTGCCTCCCTCCAGTTAACCTGTTCCAAAAATGGTCATCCAGAGGTTGAGGCTGTTGCATGCTCAACCTTTGGGCAGTCAGTTGGGTGCTGCAGCTATTTGCAATTTGCCGAATCTGTACAAATTCAAGCAATCACTGTGCAACCACCGATTTTTCCTAGTTGCAAGGAGGTTCGACTGAGTTGCAAGCGTCTTTGTTTACTCGTGTACTGCATAAACTGCGAAACATTTAACAGGAGTAATCTTCCCAAAATGTCACACTTCCTGAAAGAGAAACAAATACCACAGTTGTGTCGTCATATGTGCCATCGCAAGGCTCTGAGAGCTTTCTGATGTTCTTGCTCCGGTTTTCCACGCTCGATATAGTACGAGGTGTTTGCTGCTCGTATTTTACATACTTCTCCACCCTTTCCCGAACACTGCTGCTGCCGCTGCAACCCCTTGACCTGTCTGTCGACCCTTGTTCCCATGGCAATTAGTTAGAAACCTTGGCCAATTATCGGCTGCTCTCAAACTCGGGCTTAACAAAGTGCTCAGAGCGGCCGACGGCGTGCCACCACTTTCCTAAACCCCCTCAATAGCTGAGAGAGATTTGTGTGATGGGTTAATAGCGGGATAGTAAAAGCACTGCAGAGGCGACATTGTTGAGTTCATGTTGGTTTATAGTGCGCTGAGACCCTGCTGAACGTTTCATAGAGAAGGGTGTCTATCATGGGAT
Source organism: Neolamprologus brichardi (assembly GCF_056152115.1). NCBI lineage: Eukaryota > Metazoa > Chordata > Actinopteri > Cichliformes > Cichlidae > Neolamprologus > Neolamprologus brichardi. The sequence goes on along the minus strand of NC_142106.1, from coordinate 33,316,477 downwards.
AAGGGCAGCATAAAGAGGACTCCACAACAAGCAGCCATAAAAGCCTGGTACATGCTGCACAACCTGTTACACACTGCCAGGCGAGAAACAGAGATCGAGTGTCTTTCTATTCTGCGTGTAGGTGACGCGTCCCTTCAAGAATGTGGTTCTCTTCCTCTCGCCGTTTGCTTCAATTTCCCCCTCTGCCTGCTTACTTCACTCGCACAGCCGAGGAGCTGTCGCTTGAGGAATCTGGAAAACACCAGTGGGGAATGAGAGGAATTTCTGCTTTTCGTTTTTCCTTAACCACCCCCTCACTCCTTTCGCTCTCTTTACTTTGGACGCCTCTGCACAGCCGGGCTCTTGAGTTTTCTCTTGTTTCTGAATGCAGCCCAACAATAACAACCTCTCATAAACAATGGGGCTTGTTGATTTGGGGGTTGTGAAGGAGAGTGGCCGTTGCTGGCCTGCGCTGTCAGTTTTGCTGGCAGCGGGCCTCGCGAATGGCCCTAAAAGCTCGAAAGTACAGGCTACATCGAGGACTGTGAAAGATTTAAGGGCAACTTTAAATATGCCCCATCTCTGAAGGACTATAAACACATGCTTTAGTTCTTTCTTAATCTATCTTTCTTCCAGAAGGACTTTGATGGACCAAACTCTGAAAGGGGGATGCTGGTCAATGTCAGGAAACCACAAAAGTACAGGAGGGGGAAAAAAAATGGCAGTTTTGGAATTCTCTGCTTTTACAGCACCCGTGGACTCGTAAAGCCAGTCTGGATCACATCGAGGAGGATTTGAACAAGACGATGGTGGAGCCGTGCCCCGTCCTTTCAGCCTATGGGCAAAACATAGCCGGTCACATGTCATTTAAACAGCAACAGTTAAACCCCGCCTGCGTGACAGGGAAATGATAATACAGCGACGTGTCCTGGAATAACTCTGTCTCTACTGTTTCCATTTTGGAAGATGATACCGCACATTTCTGGACATTGTCCCTCATCTGCTGAACCGATTTAATGACTCTCACATCAACTAAATCAAAATAAAATGTTAAAAGGGATTCCTGTGAATGAGATGGGTAAACAAACCACTGCATTTTATTATAATTTCCTACAGGCTGCATACCAGAGCAAAGCTTTTTTGGAAATACAATGGTTTTTCCAAAATATCTCAGATGCACAAACAAGACTTAACACAGTCCACTGCCTTTAGCGGGAACACACAGGAGTGGTGCGCCCTCATGTGGGCAACAGGAGACCAGCAGGTGGCTCTAGGTTGAATTTAGGGTAAAAACAAAACAGCCATTGTTTTGTATCTGTGCTTCTGTGTAGCTAGCCGTCCTCCATCTAAACACAATATAATAAAAAGATATCCACGTTTGGGTTCTTAAGTAGTCGATTAGAGTTTATTTAACAGGTAACTTATCACTCAACAGTCATTCACACACACACACACCAAGCACATATCAAAAAGACAGTCTGCAGCAGCGTCTCAGTGAAGGGGTCACTGTGGTCATCATTTGTTTGCAGCCTTGAATGGATCAGACCATATCTTCATACCTTCAGACAAAAAAAGAGACACAGAGACAGAGAGCTCTCATTAATAATAATCACACACATATATAGACTGTATCAGTCTATCAGTCATGGATTGGCCTCTCCAGATGCTGGACCTCAACATCGTTGAAGCAGTGTGAGATCATCTTAACAGACAACAGAACAAAAGGCAGAAGCCTGGAGAACTATTCTTGAAGACTACTTAAAGAAACGACAAGAAAGCTAACTTGAGGCAACTGCTGTTGTGATTTAGTGCTATATAAATAAAATTGAATTGCGTAAGAGTGTTCAGGCTGTGATGAAGAATAAAGGTGGTCATACCAAATAGTGACTTTCAAACTCATTAGGATTGTACAAACTCTGTTTTTGCCTTTATATACTGTAATTCCATGTATGTTTGCACAATAACTTACTGAAGCCGTTTCCCATTTTCATCGCAAAATATAAAGAAATGAGGAGTGTTTTAAGACCTTTGCACAGTACTGTACTTGAGAGAAAATATAACAATAGCGATCCCCTTTACTCTTAAGATATATGTTGTAATTCATGAATTTGTATGTACAGTATGCAAGCTGTACAAACAAGCTGATAACAGATCAAATCTACTAAGCACACTTACCCGCAGGCTGCACATCTGCCTGGTTGATCCCTGCCCGGTTGACCTTTTGGACGTCTCCTAGCAAGGACAGAATAACAGAGCAATTTAGGTAAATGTATGGGAGAAAAACCCCAACAACTTGCAGCTAAAGTCACTGATATAAACAATTTCCTTTGTTTTTTAAACACTACAGCTGGTTATTACCAGTCTTTACTGCCTTCGTGTCCCACGTATGTCAGGACGACAGCTCTCCATGTACCTGATCAGGACTATGTTTGTCTTAGCTGACATAACTCCCTTTAAAACAGGGAAGAAATGTAGCAGTATTAATGTAGTAGCTGGATTTATTCAAGTCAAATAATGTTCATGATCACCTTTGACTCTTAACAGGCGCTCTAACTGAATGTATGTGCTAGATAAAATGAGTTACCTCAATGGCACTCTTTATGCTAGCTAAGCTAAACAAACCTACACGGACTGCTTATCATTTGTGGAGTAAAATGACATTTAGCTCAGCCGTAACTAAGGAGAATTATAAACGACATTAGGTCAGGCTTTCTAAACTAATTGTGTAACTAAATAAAAGCAAAGAAAGCCAACTTACTGTACTCGTCTTTGTGTGTGAGGGGGTAAAAAAATATGGGGTAAAACGCAGCAGCAACGGCCGTCACAAACCCTCCAAACACCAACATTATTCTCGTGTTTTTAGACATTTTCTCTGCTGGGTAGAAAAATATCACTCTCACCTCCAAATGTGCGCACTGTTTACACTGACTGCTTCCGGTGAAAAGGTCACTGGTGCCTTTAAAAAAAGGCGACACGACAAGTCGGCGGTTTGGTCTGTCTGGGCTTCCGTCGTCACAGTCACATGCCGCAGCACAACAATAATAAGGAAGTCAGCCAAGTTATCTAAGCCGTCTTCTCTCGTATGGGATTAAAAGATGGGATTTGTAGCGGCTGTCGTGTTTGCTGTTTGCTGCTGGTTCTCGCATGGAGTGGCAGGGCAAGAAGAGCCGATTCAGACGTTTGTGATCCCTCACAGTCACATGGATGTTGGCTGGGTGTATACTATCCAGGTAGGTGTCTTTAACCCGGTGTTGTGCCAAAAAGTGATTGTCTGCCAAATACTGATTTCCAATGTTTCTGTGTATTTTTTATGTGTAATATCTTTACGTATGTTCGTAAATACACTTCGGTGAACAGCGTTTACAAAGGGGTTATATAGAGAATTAAAAAATTATCAGTTTTTCAAGTATCTTTACAACTCTGTGTTATTGTACTTACATTATAACCAATCCGGTCCTTTATCCCCACTTAAAATATTTTTACAGAACTATTGTCATATTTGCTGCCATTTCCGCTGTCCTCTTGGCCCACTTACTGTTACAAAAGACATTTTTAATGTTAATGAGATTTTTTTTAACTGCATAAATAAAGGTTATATAAAAGTCACTGCCAAAAACTGATCGCGGCTTCTACCTTGTTACACTAATGTTGTTTGTAGCTCAATATGACTTTATGTCATCCATAAGCGATGCATTTGACACATGTTTCACATATTATAGCCCAACAAGTTACTTATAGCAGTTTAAATATGAGCAATCAGTTTTTGGCAAATACCGGAAATCAGTTTTTGGCAGACAATCACTTTTTGGCACAACACCGGCTAAAAAGTTGAGATGCATATAACGCGGAGATTGGGCTTTAATCTGGGTAAATGTGTTTATAATGTGAGTGCAGGAGAGTATGCACGCCTATGCAGCTAATGTGTACAGCAGTGTGACTGAGGAGCTGTCAAAGGTTAAAGAGCGCAGGTTCATCGCTGTGGAGCAGGAGTTTTTCCGTCTCTGGTGGGACACCGTGGCCTCGGTCACACAAAAGAAACAGGTGAGGATATATATTCACGGCTACGTGACTATGGAGGGCACACGATAACGCCCCAGAAACGAAACATCCCAGCTGTTTTCTCTTAGATTAACCCTGCTGTGGTTTTTGTACAAACTCATCTCTCTTTCTCTCCAGGTACAACAGCTTATCAAAGAAGGTCGTCTTGAGTTCATCATCGGAGGTCAAGTGATGCACGATGAGGCTGTAACTGACCTGGACGATGACATCTTGCAGATGATGGGTAACGCCAAACACTTCCTGCTCCTTCAGTCCACAGCTGCAGCAATAACTTACAGTGGTTCTAAAAATGTGAACAATTCCTGTTAAAATATCAGGTTTCTGTTGTTAAAACAAAAATAAGACCACAATAAACCATCACAAAAACCTGAGATTTTAACAGGGGTGTGTACAGTTTAGTTTTATTTATTTATATAACACCACAGTCACAACAACAGTCACCTCAAGGTGCCTTATTTTGTAAGGTAACGACCCTAGATTAATAGTGAGAAAACCCCAATGATCAAGTGACAGCATATAAGTAAGCGCTTGGTGACAGCGGGAAGGAAAAATCCACAGTAACTGAGAACCTCCCTGCTGTTTCAGAGGGTCACGGCTTCCTGTATGAGACGTTTGGGGTGCGTCCTCAGTTCTCATGGCATGTGGATCCTTTCGGAGCCTCTGCCACCACCCCTGTACTGTTTGCCCTGGCTGGATTCAATGCACATCTCATCTCTCGCATTGACTATGACCTTAAGGATACCATGCAGAAAAACAAGGTAGCGCAGCATAAAAACAACAGTCACATGGTCGTCTCATTCTGTGCTCCAAATATTTATAGCTAATCTAGTTTTATGTTTTCCAACACAGAAACTGCAGTTTGTATGGCGAGGCTCTCCCTCTTTGAAATCACAGCAAGAGATCTTCACTCACACCATGGACCAGTTCAGCTATTGCACTCCATCCTACCTGCCATTCTCCAACCGGTGCTTCATTTTTAGCTTCTCTGCTGCTTTATGTTACATTTGTGGTCGTCATTAATACGGTATATCTTTAATAACTATTCTTGTTCTTCCTTTATGTCTCAGGTCTGGTTTCTATTGGAATGGAGTTGCCTTGTTTCCGGACCCACCTAAAGATGGAATTTACCCCAACATGAGCCTACCTGTGACCAAGGAGACAGTCCATGCTTACGCCAAGACTATGGTGGAGAACATCAAGCAGAGAGCAGCATGGTTTAGAACTAATCATGTGCTTTGGCCATGGGTAAGTCAAAAAGAACTGTAAATCATCCACCCGTCCATCCATCCATCTTGTATCAAATCCAAGTAACAACCTTAAGGGATGACAAATGCAGTTCCCCAAAAGCCCCCAAAAAAGGCAAGCTCCAAAAAGTCAGTGAATTCTTACAAACCTCTTTGTAGAAATGTTAAACTTTGTGTTAGAACCATTTTAAAGCTTGCAATACAAAACTAAAGAACTTCTTTTGTTGTTTTTAAAGATGTTATCTGACAAATAATGTTGCTTGGTGTGGGTAGCGGCACCAATAAACCATAAAAGAAGCAATCTTTTATTTGTTAAGAGAGACTATGACCCTAATCAAGCTAGATATTGTTAGCTGATGACTTACCACTTCACTCTCTTTTCCAAATAATGATCTGTTACAAAGAAAAAACGGGAAACTTCAAAACGAAGTTTCAAAGTAGGACTCTACTGTGGAAGTGTCCATCTTTTATATACAGTCTATGGTAAACGTATCTAAGGTTCGGGACAAAATGTAGGAGTTAGTTTTGTGAAACAGCCTACTCACATGTGCGATCGTCACGTTTTAGGGCTGTGACAAGCAGTTCTACAACTCATCAGTACAGTTTAACAACATGGACCCTCTGATGAAGTACATCAACCAGAACAGCAAAGAGTTTGGGGTAACAGTCCAGTACGCCACTCTGAGTGAATACTTCCAGGCCATCTACCAATCAAATCTAACCTGGGAGGTGCGTGGGAGTGAAGACTTCCTGCCATATTCAACTGGTAAGAAATTGATATCCTAACACGAAATGGTGAAGAGGTTCTCTTCATATAGAGTACTGTGTATTTGAAAACGCGACACGCTGTCTTGTACAAACTTCATGTAAATTGGAAATGTGTCGCACTTTTTAGAGCCCTACCAGGCGTGGACTGGGTTTTACGCCTCCAGAAACGTCCTGAAAGGCGTGGCGCGACAGGCCAGCTCCAAGCTGTACGCAGCAGAGACCCTCTTCGCCGGCTACCGAATCAGCTTCCCAGATGGACCTGTGGCAAAGGATTGGGCCCTGGACAAACTCAGAGCGCTGCGCTGGGCTGTTTCCGAGGTACTCCTGAAAAATAGTGAAATAACAAATACTGCAAGACATATATACGGATTAGAAGGCAAAGCAATCATCATGCTAAATACTTCTCTGTAATTAAGTTCAAACATTCAGTTTGGAGTGGTTTGGTATTCCAGGTGCAGCATCATGATGGCATCACTGGCACGGAGTCTCCCAAAGTGGCTGACATGTACCTGCAGCATCTCCTGCAGGCCATGATGGGAGCAGAGGAGCTCCTAGCTGCTCTCTTTCTGTTGCCCCACAACCTCGAGAGTCCCAGCACCCTTGGCGAGCACTACGCTACAAAAGGTTTCAATAATCTGATATTTCTGCAGTGCTTCCACTTTTTAAAAAAAATAAGTTTTTATAGTAATTAACTGAGCTAAACAGAGCACTTTAGCCAGTGCATGTCTTCGCATGTAAAAGTCAAAAAGGAAGTAAACTGCTCATCGATTTGCTCTGTAGCAGATGTTGATCAGGCTTTGGAGCAGCATGTCATCATTTATAACCCTTTGGCGTGGAACATCACCACAATCGTCAATGTAACCGTGACGCAGCCGAGCGCTGCCGTGTTTGATGATGATGGACAGCCCGTCCCTGCTCAGGTACTGTTGTTTTGATGGTTTCTTTATATGTTGATAGGTGAATGGGAAATATGTGCAGAGATTTACAGAAATGTGCAAACATGCATGAAAATGCAGTATATGATGGGGGGTATCATCACTTTTATAATAGATGGAGTACCTACTGGTCCTGATGTATCTCTCGGGTGCTCTAAAAGGTCTTTACTGGGGTTTTTGCATATTTCTTAAGTATGTAATTTCCAGATACTCTTCATCTTGCTGAAAGCTTTTAAGGCCTTTGTCCTGCATTTATTCAGTTTCCTCACATTCTTTAAGGATGTACTGAGATATCAGGTTGAGATATGCCAAGTTTTCTGCTAATATCTCTTTGAGGAGTCACTCAACACTTTTGCACAGTACCGTATCTTGATAGTAAACAATGCTAAAGCAGATTGTATCAGTACCTATAGAAGCACCTGCATAGCTAAAGCTGGCAGCATTAGCCATCAAGTCCTCTTTAATTATATCAGACTGACTAAGAGTCAAGTGATTAATTTTCCTAAATGAGCAGTTTTATCTGCATTTGTGTGTATTAATCTCAACTCTTCCCCTCTCTCTTTCAGATCCAGGGGTCAGCACACTCCAATGCGACCTACGACCTTTTCATCGTGGTGGAACTTGGAGGCCTTCATTACAGGAAATACTTAATTAAATTCTCAGAGAATTCCAAGGCTTATGAAGCTAAGGCCGTTTCGTTCGAGAGACGCAGCGCGAAGGACCGGGCGAAAGCAGGGAGGCGACTACTTCCTGTTCTCAGCGAATGTTACGAACTCTTGTTCGACCAGGATACCAATCTACTGCACAGCATCACCTATCTGTAAGAGTTTAAGCCTCCATCAGTCCATAACTCTTGTTCAGCTGTCATACTTCAATGAACAGAAGTTGTTTTCACGTGTTTCTGCAACTCTTGTCATCCACGGCAGTGAGGAGAAAAGGAGAGTAATGATCACACAGGATTTCTGGGAATATGATGCCAATGGAGACGTAAAAGCAGGGCCAATTTCTGATAATTACATCTTCAGCGCTAATGGTTCAGCAGTGCGGGCCTACAAGGCTGTGGAAATGGAGATGATCATCTCAGGGAAGATTGTCACTGAGATCAGGCAGTACTTCTACAGGTGAGCAACAGTGACGAGTAGTTTATCATCTATTTACGTAGGTTATATTTTTTGTTATGGGAGTTCTCTTGCTCTTCTCTTACTGCTAAAAGTACCACTAGTTGTTATGATCATGCTCACATTTTGAAACTTCCATGTTCTAGAGAGGAGAGCGATAAAGACTACGCCTACTCCATTACCACTCGTGTCCCAGAATGCTTTGGGACCAAGCTGCCGTGTCACAGGCTGGAGCAGACCTACTCTCTGGGCCCACTCAGCCTCAACACAGAGGTCGTACTCAGGACCAGCACCTCAGTGAAGAACAACAGGACTCTGTACTCGGACGACAATGGCTATCAGATGATGAAGAGGACATACAGGAAATTCACAAACAACACTTTAGCACGAGTAGGTGTTTTCAGGAATGCCTTTCTTGAGACATTTTAGTGCAACATGTCGAATAATCTATATACGACATCTTTTGCAGAACTACTTCCCTATGGTGCGCACGGCTTACATTGAGGATGACCTCAGCAGGCTGGTGCTCGTCAGCGACAGAGCTCATGGTGTGTCGAGCCAAACTGACGGACAACTGGAGGTATAGAAAACAAAAAGACGTGCAAACAAGCTGGCCGGGCAGCCCCTTTACCCAGAAGGCAACCTAACATCTCGTCTTCTGCTCCAGGTCATGCTCCATCGGCGGCTTTGGAACAACTTGCAGTGGAACCTCGGGTACAACCTGACTCTAAATGACAGCTCTGTTGTGAGGCCCACGCTGTGGTTGATGCTGGGCTCTGTGAGTGCCACCTCGAAGCTGTACCAAAGGGAGGCAGTGCAGCTGCAGCACAGACCTGTCGTCATGCCCATAGACCAGCCTCGTAAGTGCTTACCACATGCAGTGGTGGGCCACTAGTACAACCCTGCGAGTCATCGTCCTCATCTGTGGTTTTCATTGTCACGTCAGTAAAATGTCCATACAAGCAGCTTAATTTCAACCTTTCACACCACTTCTCAAACTCTTGTACACTCAGAGAAGCCCTGGCAGGTGAAGGAGCCCAAGCGTGGTTCTCCGTTGCGTTCGGTTGTTCTGCCGCCCAACCTCCACCTGCTCAGCCTCAGCGTCCCCGGGTGGAACTACTGCTCCAATCACAGCGTTCACCTCAGCCACATACAGTCAGGTCAGCTGTGAGAAACTGTGGGCTAGTTTTTATTACTGTTTTGCAGATTTCCACTGTTTGATTTAATTTCCGTGTGGCCTACATACAGGTAAAGATTTGCACTCGCAGCCAGACTATGATCGGATCCTGTTGAGAATTATGCATCTCTTCGAAGAGGGAGAGGACCCCGAGCTTTCGAAGCCAGTCACCATAAACTTAAAGGTGCAGATTAAAAAAAAAAACAAAAAAAACCTTAAAAGTGGAGATTTTCATTTTTTTGACTCTTGTTTATTTTGGTTTTTTTACAACGGTGAACAGGAAGCTCTACAAGGCATGGGCGAAGTGAAGGGTGTGGAGGAGCGTTCTCTGACAGGGACCTGGGATATCGCCAGTCTGCAGAGGTGGAAGTGGAAAACCGCAGATAACTTGAAAAACGGTGAGAAACACAGAATATATCTGAACTGATTCAGTTTTTATAAAAAACAAAACAAAAATAATCCCTTCACCCATTTTTGCTTTCTCTCTCCTTCAGACAACAAAAAGCAGCGGACACGGGATGACAATTTCACTGTGACTATCTCCCCCAAAGAGATCAGGACCTTCTTTGTTCACTTTGTCTCCAGGAACTTTTAGGCTGAGCTTTCCTTTGTCTTCTGTGAAGATCACCAAGCTTTAGATAAATCACAGCAGCACAATATAAAGCCTCTTTATCCTTTGCTGCACTGTTCACTAATGCTCTTTTTGCACATGTGTTGATTTGTTGATCGGATGTCAATTTGCTGTGCCTGTTGAATCAGAATAAAATGATTGTTTTGGTTCAAATGTCTGACTTCACTCTTACATAACGTCACCTGATGGTGCACTTGTGTCAGCTGCTAATCACCAATTCAGCGTCTTCGCTTCCCAGGCCCATCATATACTCAAATTCATTCATTCATTCATTATAGGCACACACATTAAGTCCTGTAGCCCATGTGTAGTGCTGTTGTGCATTTTCCTCTGACTTCTGGCATCAACAAAATATTTCCTTCCAGAGAAAATGTCCAGTGCTTTTCAGACCTCTGCAGATCAGCAGTTCTGACCAACAACCGTGGCATGTTTAGAGTCACTTAAATCCCCTTTAGCTTCTCAGTTTGAACTTCAACAGCTCACCATGACCATAACTGCATGTCTAAACGTATTCTGTTGCTGCCATTTGATTGGCTAATTAGATACTTGCATATTAACAAGCAGTCGAAAGGGTGTACCTAATGAACTGACCGCTGAGTTAAGTTAAAAACGTTTTCTTCATATTTATTTATTTTTGTGTGTTTCAAGCATCAGTTCTATAAAGTTATAGCTTACTTGCAGTACGCAGATACGGCCGCTAGGGGCTTCAGTTCCCCCATTTCCCCCCAACTTGATGCTACTGACAGACCAAGAAAGGCAACACCCGCTGAAAGCCGAGGCTCTTTGTGCAAATCTGTCAGCGTTCATCCAGAAACGAAGTGGCGTTAAGCAGCAGAATACACGGCTCAATGCTGACATGCAGCAGCTTATAGAAACACAGCGTGCGCGCCTGTGAGGGAGACGACGACGTCCGCAGTTTGGCCTAAGATGAGCAGCTCCGGTGTGAGTATCGTTAACCTCATTATGAGCTGTGAGGGGTTTGTGAATTAGTGCGATTTTGGAGGAGCCCGATTCATTTTTATATCAGCATGCCACTCTTTGTTCTCAGCATGTGTCCGTGCTTTGACTCATTTCACAAACGGAGGGTTTATTGTCACTGTTATTGATGGGGGTGCAGGGTGCTCCTGCAGGATGAGGAGGCGTTGCAAGTGTTGCTATGATACTAGGCAGGGAGAGGGTGCTGATGCCCGCTGGAGTGGTGCCGTCATTTTTATCGTTATGTTCAGATCGCTGTGCTGTCTGTGTGCATGTGTGAACAGAAACGAGAGAGGGAGCAGAAGAGGAAACTGCAGCACTTCCTCGGTGACCTTGCTTTGCTCGGATCCCTGCAGGTTTGGCCACACCAGCATGCGCGTGCACGCTCTGCTCATCTCTCGCAAAATCACAAAATCACATTGCTTCCTTTGCAGGGTTTTAAATACTTCCAGCCATGGCTCAGAGGGAAAGAGGAGTTGCTGCTGACAGTTGTTAATGAGGATCTGGTGAGTTTCTGTAGAGAAACTGGGTGATTATACACACTATATGCCAAAAAGTATTCGCTCATCAGTCTTCAGACACATATGAGCTTGAGTGTCATCCCATTCTTAAGCCCTAGCATTTAAAATGATGTCAATCCACCCTTTGCAGCTATAACACCTTCAACTCTTCAGGGAAGGCTTTCCACAAGGTTCAGGAGCGTTTATGGGAATTTTTGACAGTTCTTCCTGATGCACATTTGTGAGGTCAGACACTGCCTGGCTCACAGTCTCCGCTCTGATTAACCCCAACGGTATTCAGTCGGGTTAAGGTCAGGACTCTGTGCAGGCCAGTCAAGTTCTTCCACACCAAACTCTCTCATCCATGTCTTTATGGATCTTGCTTCATGCACTGGTGTGCAGTCATGTTGGGACAGGAAGGGGCCATCCTCAAACTGTTCCCACAAAGTTGGAAGCATGAAATTGTCCCCTCCGCCAAACTTTAAATTTGGCACAGTGCAGTCAGACACCATCGAGTACCATCTCCTGGCAACCGCCAAAACCCCAGATTCCATCAGATTGCCAGACGGAGAAGCGTGAATCGCCACTCCACAGAACACGTCTTAACTCTGCAGAAAGTTGGTGACTATGTGCGGAGGTCATTCGTTGAACCCGCTCTTCCACTTCCACTCTGTTATAATACCACTAACACTTGACTGTGGACTATTTAGTAGTGTGGAAATAACACAACTGGCCTGGTTGCACAGGTGACATCCTATCACAGTACCAAGCTGGAATTCACTGATCTGAGAGTGACCCATTCTTTCACAGATGTTTGTAGAAGCAATCTGCATGCCTAGGTGCTCGATTTTTACAAAATTCAATGGTTTGGATGGGTGAGTGAATACTTTTGGCAGTACAGTCCAAGTGAAACATTCACACACCTCCCCAGTCTCACTGTCTTATCTAGGGCACATCTATGACTTCTACAGCAGCTTTCTCTCCCCTTCCCTTTATTTTTGTTCGCAGGGTTGGCGTTCCCCAGGCTTTATGGTGTCCAGAGCCTCCTCCTACTCCTCCACCAGCAGCTGTAACAGCAGTGATGTCTCTCCCAGCAGCAGCTCTCCCAGTCTGACCAGCCGTAGCAGCTCCCCCCTGCCCGGGGAGCCTCCGGGCCCACGAGGCTCCCGGTCACATACCAAGACACAGCCACAGACTGCCAGGTGATTGACTGCAAGTTTGTGTGTGCGTGTGGATAGTAACACGTATGTGCTTGGGTTCAGAGGGCAGCTTGGGTTGTTTGAGGCATTTTAAGAATTGCAGTATTTTTTATTGTGCGTCGTGGAAAGTAATCTCCTCCTAACTGGGTAAAAAATGATACATGTAAGAGGATTTAGATGTGGAAGTATGAGTAGAAACTTCCTACTGGCTCTCCAAGTTTGCATGAAACTGATAAATCATTGGAGCTCTTTCTGCAGTCACAGGGAGGCCTGCATCGAGGAGCATCTTCTCCCAGCATCTCCCAGTGAAAGGGAGATAGCAGTACCCGTAAGTACCTTCAAGGAGGCGAAGTGCAGAAGCCAGTATAAGCGTTCTTCTGTTATTTAAATTGCTCACTCAGCCTTGCAGCCCACACTTTGTCCCCCTCTAACAGGAGGTAAACTGCACTCTGTTTCTATTGGCCGGCTACGTCAAATACGGACGCCCCTACGCGTGGATACGCTCCAATCACGAGCGCCTAGTCAACATCGGTGGCACAGATTCGATGGTCAAAGACACGCCCATGAAACTCAAGTCCATCGCAGACTGGCAGACGCGAGGTATGGAAACAATGTGTGGAATCCTAACAGGAGAAAGTTATTGTTTCAGTGCACTGATTCAATAATTACACCATTTTCCATGAGCTTAATCAGATGCAGATGTGTCTGTGCTGCAGCTCGAGCCTGGCGGAGATCAGTATTTACGGTGGATTAGGGCCGTGGAAAAAGGCTCCTAGTGCTTTGGTTAATCCATATATGTTTATGTGCAGTGCATGACATCTCACAATAAAAACATCAGACTTTTCTTTCTTTTGTCCTTCGTCAGCAATTCGTGTGTGGGACGTTGTCAGTGAGCTGGTGTGTCTCTGCACCGTTCCCTCTCCGTCCAACCCGTTCGCCCTGGACATGAGTTACATCAAAAGTCTTCCTCTCGCCGAACGCTTTCTTGTCACGGGAGCTCTCCTTAACTTCCTGGAGATGTACGTGGTTTACGGCAACCGGGACGAGTTGCATTATGATAAAGGTGCGAACCTTTATCACTCTTGGTTTACTATACCAGCAGGTGGTGCTGTTTAGCTATATTTTAAAGGCATGAAACCTGAAGCCTTTCTCCTAACATACTTAGCTTGGATACATAATCATTTAAGAGCATTGCTGAGTGTCCGTGATGATGTTTTGTTTTGTTTTTTTTTCTTCCTTTCAGTGGTGGAAGAGGTGAAGTCTCTCAGGCGTCTTCATGTACACTCCCTGCTCGAGTTGCAGCGACTTAGAGAGAGCTCCGGCAGCGCCGCGGTGCACGGCTCTTCTGCAGAAGAGTGATTCAGATTGTTTGCATACACTGTGAGCTACATCAAGCTGGCCTTTTATTAATGTAGGAACAAAAAAAAAAACCTAGTAATTCTTGTGAGCCAAAAGCTCAGAAATCAGAGTGCTCTATGTGCTTGGTGCTTCTGTTTGCAAGGGGCAGCCAATCAAGAGAAAGATGGCTTAAAGGGGGAGGGGCTAAAGTATCTTGTTGGTGCAGAGGATGAGCTGATGGGCTGCACAAAGCCTAGTATGAGAGAAATAAGGATTATTTTGAACTGTAAATCATGCCATGGTACAAAATAGGAAGGAAGCAGAAGCAGGCTATCGGGGAGCTCCGTGTCATTAGGAAAATTAAGTCCAAAATAATGGACTTCTTCACTTTTCCCCCAAAGTGAGGCATGAAATTCTCACACGCTGCAGTAACCCATGCAGATGGAGATGAATCACCTTTGGTTGCAGGTGTTAGACTTTAACAATGTGAAAGAACTAGAGAAATAACCCTGGGAAATGAGTCACATGACTAAAATTCTAACTAAATCCCAGGACCTCTGAACGTGCTGCCCCGTAACCCCTAAAACCTTCAATCTCTTCCTCTCCACCCACCCCCACATACTTAAATCGGTTTTCTTCAGACCAAATATAGCATTTTAAAACTGAAAGCCTGGAAACAGAATGATTAATCGAGGGTCAGAGTAGTAAGAGTACAAAATGCACAGGCAAACAAATGCTTTATAAAAAACGTTTAATATTCCATAAAATACATATTTAAATATGTACGACAACATAAAAACAGAACACTTGTTAAATACATCTTAAAAGCGGGCACGTCGACGCCTTTTCTGAGATGAGGCTTGTGCCGTTTGTAATTAAAAAGTCAGGTACATCATGTTAAAATTAACCGATAACAACCTGGTGGCACATCAGTCAGGAAAAACAAAAAACACCTTCCCTGTTTAAAAAGAAAAGTCATTTTTAGCTTAGTTTTGGTCAAAAAACAGAAAATAGAGTTAACAGTAACCTCTGGCTTCATCAACAATCCTCCTGTCTCTCATGTTTGTAAACCTAGAGATAAAAAATTACCATCATGGCACAAGTTATGCAACACGGCACACGTGTGTGACCAGAACGGTCACTCTAGATGGACTCCGGCACCTTTTATGGCTTTTATTGATGTGAAGGAGCAATTTAAAAAAAGCACGCCGTGCTGTTTAC